>NC_143040.1:60254249-60281749 GCF_057628025.1 Oncorhynchus mykiss
AGAGATGATCAAGAGGAAAGTGAGTGTGATGATAAGGATGATGAGGATGCCTTTTTTTCAGACTCCTCCTCAATGGGTCCGGAGCTGACAACCAGTCAAGCAGAGGGGTCTAAGTATCTGCAGGAGATGCATAGTGATGTGGTGAATGATATCGATTGGGGGCTCTGGTGGAAAGGGGCAAGTGTGTTGAGCCATGGGACAAATGTTAGTGCAGGTTTGGCAGTCCTTTTTGTACCGGGTCTGTCTGTAAAAATGTGCTCCTCAAAGGAGGTGTGTAAGGGTAGGCTGCTTGTTGTAAAAACAGAAATGAACAACATGGGTTTTATCTTTATAAATGTCTATGCACCTAACACAGGGAGAGAGGGTGGGGGGGTTCTATTTGGGTGTCTTAGACAGGAGCTCTCACAGGTAGCGCCTGAGGAGACACTGGTGGTCGGCGGGGACTAAAACTGTACAATGGATTTTACTAATGACAGAAATGGGGAGGAGCCACATTCAGGGTCAGTGTTAAAACTTATTATGGCTGGGGGGCAGTATGGAGTAGCTTGGATGAATAAGGTGCCCAGAGTAAACTGCCTGCTACTCAGGCCTAGAAGCTAAGATATACATATCATTAGTAGATTTGGATAGAAAACACTCCAAAGTTTCTAAAACTGTTTGAATGATGTCTGTGAGTATAACATAACTCATATGGCAGGCAAAAACCTGAGAAAGAATCCAACCAGGAAGTGGGAAATCTGAGGTTTGTGGTATTTCAAGTCTTTGCCTATCCAATATACAGTGTAAAATTTGATCCGATTGCCGCACTTCCTACGGCTTCCACTAGATGTCAACAGTCTTTAGAACCTTGTTCCAGGCTTCTACTGTGAAGGGGGAGAGAATGAGAGCTGTTTGAATCAGGTGTCTGGCAGAATGCGATGAGCTCAGTCTCGCATGCGCCTGTGAGGGTTAGCTGCGTTCCTTTTCCTTTCTAAAGACAAAGGAATTGTCCGGTTGGAATATTATTGAAGATTTATGATAAAAACATCCTAAAGATTGATTCTATACATCGTTTCACATGTTTTTACGAACTGTAATGGAACTGTCGTCTGAACTAAGTGTCTGTCACTTGTGAATTTGGATTTGTGAACTAAACGCGCAAACAAAAATGAGGAATTTGGACATAAATTATGGACTTTATCAAACAAAACAAACATCTATTGTGGAACTGGGATTCCTGGGAGTGCATTCTGATGAAGATCATCAAAGGTAAGTGAATATTTATAATGCTATTTCTGACTTCTGTTGACTCCACAACATGGCGGGTATCTGTATGGCTTGTTTTGGTCTCTGTACTCAGATTATTGCATGGTGTGCTTTTTCCGTAAAGCTTTTTAAAATCTGACACAGCGGTTGCATTAAGGAGAAGTATATATTTAATTCCATGTATAACACTTGTATTTTCATCAACATTTATGATGAGGATTTCTGTAAATTGATGTGGCTCTCTGCAAAGTCACCGGATGTTTTGGAAGTAAAACATTACTGAACATAATGCGCCAATGTAAACTGAGATTTTTGGATATAAATATGAACTTTATCGAACAAAACATACATGTATTGTGTAACATGAAGTCCTATGAGTGTCATCTGATGAAGATCATCAAAAGTTAGTGATTCATTTTCTCTCTATTTCTGCTTTTTGTGATTCCTCTCTTTAACTGGAAAATGTCTTTGTTTTTCTGTGACTAAGTGCTGACCTAACATAATCATATGGTGTGCTTTTTGAAACTGTGGTGGGATTAACAACAAGTGTATCTTTAAAATAGTGTGTAATACTTGTATGTTTGAGGAATTTTAATTATGAGATTTCTGTTGTTTGAATTTGGCACCCTGCACTTTCAGTGGCTGTTGTCAAATCGAACCCGTTAACGGGATTTCAGCCGTAAGAAGTTTTAAAGGGATATCATTAATCAGTTCGACCTAGTGGATGTTTGGAGGACTAAATATTCCCGACACAACACTATACATGGGTGAAGGTTTTTGTGACTAGGGTGAGAGCAGCCCGGCGTTTTTACAGGAATCCAGGAATCAGAGCAATAGGCGGTTGGGCACTACCATTCACCTGGTGGGTTTTTCAGATCACCACATAACCATGGCTTGGCTGTCTATCTCACCAGGGCCTCGGCATGCATCCTACTGGAAGTTTAATGTAAAGCTCTTACAAGATGCTACTTTTTGCTCAGGTTTCCCAAATGTTGGGGAAAGGTGGCAGCAAAGAGAGGAGTATGAGTCTGTGAGTCAATGGTGTGATGTGGGGAAAGTCCAAATTCGTCTTTTCTGTCAACTGTATACAGCTCTCTCATCCTCAGAGGCTAGGAGAGTATTGAGTCCAACTTGAACGTTGGACTAGTGAGATGGATGTAGAGATGGTGGGGCAAGGCAATGTAGGCCTCCAGGCTACTTTAGCTGAATTACGTAGGGACCTGGGTAGTTTTTTCCATGTTAAACCAAAGGGAGCACTTGTAAGAGCTTGGTTCTCCATGCTCAAGGAGATGGATGCTCCCAGCTACTCCTTCTTTGGTTTGGAAAGACAGAGCTGTGAAGCCAAGGGTATGCATTATCTGGGCGGTTGACCTCTGTGGAGGGGAACGGACTGTGGAGTTTTATACTGAGTTGTATAGAGCAGAACTGTGTGATCCTATGTGTGCTCAGATCTTGGTTGAAGAACTCCCTAAGCTCTCTCTGGCACAGAGGGATGAAATGGATGTTCCTCTGTTGTCCCATGAACTGGCAGAGGCCGTAACCCTGATGTCCCCTGGCCGTGCACCGGGGGCGATGGACTCCCAGTGGAGTTTTATAAAAGATTCTGGGGAATAATTGGACTGGACGACTAATTGTGTGTGTTGAGTGAATGTGTCGGGCTTGTAGAGTTGCCGATGAGCTCTCCTGCCCAAAAAAAGAGGACTTGTGTGAACTTAACTTCTTAAGGTATAGGGGGCAGCATTTTCACTTTTGGATAAATAGGTTGCCTAATTTCAACTTCCTGCTACTCATGCAAAGAATATAAGATATGCATATTATTAGTAGATTTGGATAGAAAACACTCTGAAGTTTCTAAAACTGTTTGAATCATGTCTGTGAGTATAACAGAACTTATGTAGCAGGCAAAACCCCGAGGACTAACCGTTCAGAATGTTTTTCTGTCTGTTCAGTGGGTTCTCATTGGGAAACAATATTTCTTAGGAACTTGTTTTCAGTTCCTACCGCTTCCACTGGATGTCACCAGTCTTTGAAATTTGGTTGAGGTTATTCCTTTATGCAATGAAGAAGTAAGGCCATCTAGGAACTGCGTAACACTGTTGAGAGTTGCGCAATACTTGAAAAGTAGCTTGGTTTGTTGTCTTCCTGTATTGAACCCAGATAGACCCGTATTCCATTTGATTGATTATTAACGTTTAAAAATACCTAAAGTTGTATTACAAAAGTAGTTGGAAATGTTTTGGCAAAGTTTACAGGCAACTTTTTAAACATTTTGTAGGGACGTTGTGCAATTTGGAAGCTATTTTTTTCTGGATCAAACGTGCCAAATAAATGGACATTTTGGATATATATGGATAGAATTAATCGAACAAAAGGACCAATTGTGATGTTTATGGGACATATTGCAGTGCCAACAAAAGAAGCTCGTCAAAGGTAAGGCATGTTTTATATGTTATTTCTGCGTTTTGTGTAGTGCATGCAGGGTTGAAATATGCTACTCTCTTTGTTTACTGTTGTGCTATCATCAGATAATAGCTTCTTACGCTTTCGCCGAAAAGCCTTTTAAAAATCTGTCATGTTGGCTGGATTCACAACGAGTGTAGCTTTAATTTAGTATCATACATGCGTGATTTAAAGAAAGTTTGATTTTTGTATCATTTTATTTGAATTTTCTGAGCTGCATTTCCGTGGCTTTTGGCCAAGTGGGACGCAAGCATCCCCTATAACGTAAGAAGTTAAGAACTGGAGGCCTGTGGCATTGCTCTGTGCGGAAGACAATATATTTGCCAAAGTCCTCTCTAACAGACTGAAGTCCCATCTGGACTCTAGGGACCAGACATATTGTGTACCGGGATACTCAATCACAGACAACTTGTTCTTAATCAGGGACATGTTGGACTTGTCTAGAGGTTCTAATGGGAACTTTGAACCTTTTTTTTAGATCAAGAGAAGGCTTTTGATAGAGTGGACCATGAATATCTGTTTAATGTGATGTCTGTTTTGGGGTTTGGGGAAAGGTTTTTGACTTGTGTGAAGATGTTGTATGCTGGGGTGCCATGTATGAACAAGGGGGGAGGGGGGCTCAGTAGGCCAGTCTGGTTGAGACGGGGCATTAGACAAGGATGCCCTCTATCGGGGCAGTTATATACACTAGCCAATAAGCTTTTTTTGGGCCTGCTATGCAGGAGAATGCAGGAAGTGTGCTCGATGGGTATGGGTGTGTTGACAGGCATAGCAGTGTCAGCATATGCAGATGATGTTTCTGTAACGTCAGGGATAGTCAGGATATGCAGGCACTAGAGATAAGTCTGAAGGTGTACAAGGGAGCTTCGTCAGCTAAGGTAAAGTGGGGCAAGAGCAAAGCTCTGTTATGTGGGGCATGGTGGGATAGGGCCCCTACTCTGCTTCCATGGGGTTTGCTGTGGGGTTGTTAAGGGCTTAAAATGATGGGGGTGTACCTGGGCTCGGAGAGGTGGGTCAGGAAATACTGCGAGGGGCTGTCACAAGCAGTGGTGTCAATACTGGCCAGGTGAAGGTGGCTCCTGTCCCAAGTGTCATAATAGATTGAGGTTGCTGATAATAAACAACCTGGTGGCATCTTCCCTGTGGCATAAACTGTCTGTCCTCAACCCCCCGCCGCTCGCAGACCTGCAACACAAGCTGGTGGACTTTTTCTGTTCGGGTCATCACTGGCTGAAGGCAGCAGTGTTGTACATGACCATCCAGGAAGGAGGACAGGGCCTGGTGGAACTGGAGAGCAGGGTGGCTGCTTTTTTACTAAAGGCGGTGCAGAGACTGTTGTACCATACTGATGTTGGCTGGAGAGAACCAAAATGCGTGCTGCTGAGGGGAGCTGGCTGATTAGGGTTGCACCGGCAGCTGTTCCTCATGAGGATGGAGAGGCTGAGTACAGCAAGTCTCTCAGATTTTTACTCTGCAGTGCTGAGGGCCTGGGAGCTGCTAAGGTACACACGAGAAGGGGGGTGGAGCCTGGGCTGTGGGTGTGGGAGGAGCCTATCTTCCACAACCCAGCAATCACTTTGAGATCGGTTCAGTTGGCCACCCTGCAGAGGCAACTGATGGCAGTGGGTTTACTAAGGCTGGGTGACCTGAGACTGCTGGGAGAGGAATGGTGGAAAACCCCGGAAGCTCCTGCGGGTGACGGCAGAGACTGGGGACTGGCAAGGGGGTCTGAAAGACTTGTTAGATTTTAACACTCTGAACCTCGGGGAGTTTGAAGGGGTGGGAGGTAAAGCCCTCTACAACCTCTGCATTAAGGTAAGGAACAATAGGAGCCTAACAGGAGTGAAGGCACATCAGTGGCAGGGAGTATGTGGGAGGAGAGTATGGTGGGTTTTAGGTGGAGGGGGCTCTACAAACCCCCAGTACCAAAGAGGTCAGGAGACCTCCAGTGGAGGGTTCTTCATGGAGCCCTGGCCACTAACAGCTGGTTGGCATGGATTGAACCAGGAGTCTGGCAGGGGTGTCCTTTCTGTGTTTTGAGAGAAACTGTGATTCATGTGTTTTCTGTGTGTGCCAGGTTAATGCCATTAACGTCTCTGTTGGAATGTCTGTGTGAGAGGTTGGGGTGGTTTTTACTGTTTGGATATTTATAATGGGGTACAGGTATTCAAATAAGGAGATGGCCAAATGTGTTTTGTTGAATTTTCTGTTTGCTCAGGCAAAGTTAGCTATTTGGCTAACAAGGAAGAACAGGGTCAAAGGTGGGGGGGATAACAGACCCTTTACTGTTATTTCATGGGATGGTCTTTGCACGCCTTAGGGTGGAATTTGAGTTCTATAAAATGTTAAAAAGTGTGGAGATGTTTCAGGAGATACGGTGTGTCGGTGGGCTGTCTGGGGAAGATGTTTTGGATATACGGTGTAGAAGTGGTGAGGTTTTGGTTATTGTGGAGGTGCTTTGCATTGTTGGGGTAGAGGGCAAGGTGAGCATGGTACATGTATGCAGTCTCTCTCTCTCTCTCTCTCTCTCTCTCTCTCTCTCTCTCTCTCTCTCTCAGATCACCAGGGGCTAGTTGACTGTTCACATCAGAGACAATTAGGAACATCAAACACAGGAAATTACAATCTGCTAACCAGCTCTGGGTATTCCCTCCTCCTCTCCCCCATTCTCGCCTCCATTCACCGGACTGACAGACAATCATCTTCAGATGGGCCCTCCTTTCTTCTCAGAGAGAAGGATGTGAAAAGGAGTGGCAGGGAGGAGGAGGATAACCCCTTCTGTCTGATTCAGAATGTATTAACCTGACCCGTGCCAATTGAAGACAGGGCTCCTTTCTTAGCCTGGAGCTTTGGTGGGAACAGGGAAGCAGAGGGGGACATGTTGCATTAACATATTGACTGTGAGGAGGATGAGAGAGAGAAGGAGAGACAGGACAGTAGAGAGATGGGCTTCAAGAATGGGACGGTAGTGAATGACACATTAACGTGTGTGTGTGTGTGCATTCGTACATGTTTGTGTGTGTGTATGCATGCCAGTGTGTGTGTTGCCACAGCTCGCACCATCTCACCAGTGTCTCCCAGACTGGTTTCTCAGAGAATCTCTTGTTACAACCCCTCTCAACCCAGACCCAACACTCAGACCCAACCACAGACTGGGTTTCCTGTCCCACCACCTACACAAAATACAGCCTCAGGAAACTGATGTAAGCCAAGAGCCACAATGGAGGACACCTGAGGAGCTGGGAGTCTCAGCAGCAAGCCAAATCCTTCTCACCAGGGAGACCAGGCTTTTCTTGAAATATTGACAATTTCCAATACATTATCAATACGCAGACCACTTAGGCCGTTTAGGTTGACTGAGCAACAAGCTCTCTGCGCTGCTTAATGGCTGGAAATTGAGTTTTTTTTAAGAAAAGTGATTTCCTATTCAGAGACTGCGTGAACTATTTCTTCATCATGAAATATGATAATTAATTGATTGACAGTAACCCTGACTATACTTCAATCTAAAAAGTCTTATTACAATCTTGGTTATAAATCTGGATAATTATGACATTCGACTATGGCACAACAATGAATATTTATTTCCCACAAAATAGTCTAAAATTGTTTATCTTGGATAAAATAATAGTCGAACAACTACAGCTCATCACTGTTATCTAAAGAGCCACAGCTAGTGTTTTAGGAGTCAACCTCTTGAAGGATCCACCCTTTTTAAAAATGTTCACGTAAAAAAAACATACCAAATCTAACTGCCTGTAACTCAGGCCCTGAAGCAAGGATATGCATATTTTTGGTACCATTTGAAAGGAAACACTTTGAAGTTTGTGGAAATGTGAAAGGAATGTAGGAGAATATAACACAATAGATCTGGTGAAAGATAATACAAAGAAAAAACAAATGTTCTTTTGTATATTTTTTTGTACCATCATCTTTGAAATGCAATAGAAAGGCCATAATGTATTATTCTAGCACAGCTGCAATTTAGATTTTGGCCACTAGACGGCAGCAGTGTATGTGCAAAGTTTTAGACTGATCCAATCAACCATTGCTTTTCTGTTCAGTAGTGGCCAAATGTGCCTAATTTATTAATTAATAACTTGTCATGCTCAAAATTGTGCACTCTCCTCAAACAATAGCATGGTATTATTTCACTGTAATAGCTAACGTAAATTGGAAAGTGCAGTTAGAGTAACAAGAATTTAAGTTTTCCACCAATATCAGATATGTCTATGTACTGGGAAATGCTTTTGTTACTTACAACCTCGTTAGCTTAACCGTCCAGTGGATGGGACACTGATCCCAAAGAATACGTATACTTGAGCATAGGGAACCCAGCTATTCAAGGTTAACAATTCTAGGGAAATGCAAGCATGGCTGGAGGGGTCAAAAACACACACACATGCACGTACACACACGTACACACATGTACACACACACACACACACACACACACACACACACACACACACACACACACACACACACACACACACACACACACACACACACACACACACACACAAACCAGCGCAAAAGGAAGGGAACCCAACCAGAGCTGGAAAACAGGGCTCCAGGAATAGAGTTGATGAATGGATGGAGGGATGGATGAAAGGAGAAGGAGGTGGAGAAGGAGGGATGAGTGTTCTCTAGGGTGGAGGAGAGATAATGTTTCTGAGTGCCTTTCAGACCTGATCCTGCAAAGACCAGTTTGTGAACGGACTGGTAACAGGAGAGGAGAGAGGGATGAGAGGAGAGAGGAGAGGAGGATGAGAGGAGAGGGAGGAGAGAGGATATAGGAGAGGAGAGGAGATAAGAGAGGAGAGGAGTGGAGAGGAGAGGAGAGGAGAGAGGGATGAGAGGACAGAGGAGAGGAGGATGAGAGGAGAGGGAGGAGAGAGGATATAGGAGAGGAGAGGAGATAAGAGAGGAGAGGAGAGGAGAGGAGAGGAGACAAATGAGATGAGGGAGTGAGGAGAAGACGGAGTAAAGGAGGGAGGGAGAAGAGGAGAGAGGGAGGAGATGAGAGAGGAAGGAGTGAGGGAGGAGAGTAGAGGAAAGACCGTTGATAGGAGAGAGAGGAGAGGGGAGATAAGAGAAAAGAGGATATATTAGAGGAGATATATATATATATATATATATATAGAGAGAGAGAGAGAGTGATAAAAAGAGAGTGTGAGATAAAGAGAGAGGGGAGGAGAGAAGAGAGGAGAAAAGATTTGAGAGGAGATTGGAGAGGAGAGGGAAGAAGGGAAAGGGGAGGGGAGTGGGGAGGGGAGTGAGGGAGGAGAGGAGAGGAGAGGGGGGAGGGAGGGAGGAGGGAGGAGATAACATAAGAGAGGAGATAGGAGATAGGAGAGGAGAGGAGACAAGGGAGAAGGGAAAGGAGAGGACAAGGGAAAGGAGAGTATAGGAGAGATGAGAGTGGGGAGGGAGGAGAGGGGAGAGGAGAGGATAGGAGGATGAAAGGAGAGGACAGAGGAGACAAGAGAGGGGAGAGGAGAGGAGATGAGAAGGCGAGAGGACAGAGGAGAAAGGAAGGGATAGGAGAGGAGAGAGGAGAGAGGAGAGAGGGGAGGGCAAGAGAGGGGAGAAGAGAGGAGAGGAGAGGAGAGAGGGGGGGGCAAGAGAGGGGAGAATAGAAGAGAGAGGGAGGGAGGAGAGGAAAAAATATGAAAAAATAGAGGAGATTGGAGAAGAGAGGAGAGGGTGAGGAGAGGAGAGAGGAGAGAGTGAGGAGAGAGAAGAGAGGAGAGAGTGAGGAGAGAGAGGAGACGAGGATGAAAGGAGAGGGAGAAGAGGGGAGAGGAGATAAGAGAGGAGATAGGAGAAGAGACAAGGGAGAGCAGATATATATATAATTACATATACAGTACATGGAGAAAGACATAAACTGAGAGAGTGAGATATAGAGAGAGAGGAGAGAGGAAAGGGGAGAGGAGAGGGGAGAAGGGAAAGGAGAGGAGAAGGGAGAGGAGAGGGGAGAGGAAGGAGAGGAGAGGATAGGAGAGAGGGAGGAGAGGAGAGGAGAGAGGGACGAGAGGAGAGGACAGACTAGAGAAGAGAGAAGAGAGGGGAGAGAGGAGAGGGGAGAGGAGAGGAGATGAAAAGGTGAGAGGACAGAGGAGAAAGAAAGGATAGGGGAGGTAAGAGGAGAGGAGAGAAGAGAGGGAGAGGAGAGGAGAGGAGAGGAGAGGAGAGGAGAGGAGAGGAGAGGAGAGGAGAGGAGAGGAGAGGAGAGGAGAGGAGAGGAGAGGGGGAGTAGAGGAAAAGAGAGAGGAGAGAGGAGAAGAGAGAAGAGAGAAGAGAGGAGAGGGTAAGGAGAAGAGAGAGGACAGAATGAGGAGTTAGAGAAGAGAGGAGAGAGTGAGGAGTTGAGAGAGGAAAAGGGTTGACAGGAGAGAGGGAGGAGAGGGAGGAGAGAGGGAGGAGAGGAGGAAGGAGAGGAGAGGAGTAGATGAAAGAAAGGACAGAGAGAGGGGAGAAGAGGGGAGAGGAGAAGGGAGAAGGGAAAGGAGAGGTGAAGGGAGAGGAGAGGAATGGAAAGGGGAGATGAGAGGGGGAGAGAGGAGAGGGGAGAGGAGAGGAGAGGAGAGGAGAGGAGAGGAGAGGAGAGGAGAGGAGAGGAGAGGAGAGGAGAGGAGAGGGGGATGAGAGGAAAGGACAGTGTACAGAAGAAAGGGGAGAGAAGAGTAGAGGAGGGAGGCAGGAGACAGAGGAGAGGAGGGAGGGAGGAGAGGAGAGAGGGACCAAATGAGAGAGGAAGGAGAGAGGGATGAGAGTAGAGAGGAGACAAAGGATATGAAAGGATAGGATAGGAGAGGAGAGGATAGGAGAGGATAGGAGAGGAGAGGAGAGGAGACACACACACACACACACACACACACACAAACCAGCGCAAAAGGAAGGGAACCCAACCAGAGCTGGAAAACAGGAGTCCAGGAATAGAGTTGATCGATGGATGGAGGGATGGATGAGAGGAGGAGGAGGTGGAGAAGGAGGGATGAGTGTTCTCTAGGGTCGAGGGGTGATAATGTTTCTGAGTGCCTTTCAGACCTGATCCTGCAAAGACTAGTTTGTGAACGGACTGGTAACAGGAGAGGAGAGAGGGATGAGAGGAGAGAGGAGAGGGAGGAGAGAGAAGAGGGAGGAGAGAGGAGAGGATGAGAGGAGAGGGAGGAGAGGGGAGAGGGGAGAAGAGAAGAGAAGAGAAGTGATAGGAGAGGAGAGGAGATGAGACAAGGGAAAGGAGAGAAATACAGTGCCTTGCGAAAGTATTCGGCCCCCTTGAACTTTGCGACCTTTTGCCACATTTCAGGCTTCAAACATAAAGATATAAAACTGTATTTTTTTGTGAAGAATCAACAACAAGTGGGACACAATCATGAAGTGGAACGACATTTATTGGATATTTCAAACTTTTTTAACAAATCAAAAACTGAAAAATTGGGCGTGCAAAATTATTCAGCCCCTTTACTTTCAGTGCAGCAAACTCTCTCCAGAAGTTCAGTGAGGATCTCTGAACGATCCAATGTTGACCTAAATGACTAATGATGATAAATACAATCCACCTGTGTGTAATCAAGTCTCCGTATAAATGCACCTGCACTGTGATAGTCTCAGAGGTCCGTCAAAAGCGCAGAGAGCATCATGAAGAACAAGGAACACACCAGGCAGGTCCGAGATACTGTTGTGAAGTAGTTTAAAGCCGGATTTGGATACAAAAATATTTCCCAAGCTTTAAACATCCCAAGGAGCACTGTGCAAGCGATAATATTGAAATGGAAGGAGTATCAGACCACTGCAAATCTACCAAGACCTGGCCGTCCCTCTAAACTTTCAGCTCATACAAGGAGAAGACTGATCAGAGATGCAGCCAAGAGGCCCATGATCACTCTGGATGAACTGCAGAGATCTACAGCTGAGGTGGGAGACTCTCCATAGGACAACAATCAGTCGTATATTGCACAAATCTGCCCTTTATGGAAGAGTGGCAAGAAGAAAGCCATTTCTTAAAGATATCCATAAAAAGCGTTGTTTAAAGTTTGCCACAAGCCACCTGGGAGACACACCAAACATGTGGAAGAAGGTGCTCTGGTCAGATGAAACCAAAATTGAACTTTTTGGCAACAATGCAAAACGTTATGTTTGGCGTAAAAGCAACACAGCTGAACACACCATCCCCACTGTCAAACATGGTGGTGGCAGCATCATGGTTTGGGCCTGCTTTTCTTCAGCAGGCACAGGGAAGATGATTAAAATTGATGGGAAGATGAATGGAGCCAAATACAGGACCATTCTGGAAGAAAACCTGATGGAGTCTGCAAAAGACCTGAGACTGGGACGGAGATTTGTCTTCCAACAAGACAATGATCCAAAACATAAAGCAAAATATACAATGGAATGGTTCAAAAATAAACATATCCAGGTGTTAGAATGGCCAAGTCAAAGTCCAGACCTGAATCCAATCGAGAATCTGTGGAAAGAACTGAAAACTGCTGTTCACAAATGCTCTCCATCCAACCTCACTGAGCTCGAGCTGTTTTGCAAGGAGGAATGGGAAAAAATTTCAGTATCTCGATGTGCAAAACTGATAGAGACATACCCCAAGCAACTTACAGCTGTAATCGCAGCAAAAGGTGGCGCTACAAAGTATTAACTTAAGGGGGCTGAATAATTTTGCACGCCCAATTTTTCAGTTTTTGATTTGTTAAAAAAGTTTGAAATATCCAATAAATGTCGTTCCACTTCATGATTGTGTCCCACTTGTTGTTGATTCTTCACAAAAAATACAGTTTTATATCTTTATGTTTGATGCCTGAAATGTGGCAAAAGGTCGCAAAGTTCAAGGGGGCCGAATACTTTCGCAAGGCACTGTATATACGGTTGAAGTCGGAAGTTTACATACACTAAGGTTGGAGTCATTAAAACTTGTTTTTCAACCACTCCACATATTTCTTGTTAATTAACATACTATAGTTTTGGCAAGTTGGTTAGGACATCTACTTCATGCATAACACAGGTAATTGTTTTCCCAAAAATTATTAATAGACAAGTTATTTAATTTATAATTCACCGTATCACAATTCCAGTGGGTCTGAAGTTTACATACACTAACTTGATTGTGCCATTAAACAGCTTGGAAAATGACAGAAAATTATGTAGTGGCTTTAGAAGCTTCTGATAGGCTAATTGACATTATTTGAGTCAACTGGAGGTGTACCTGTGGATGTATTTCAAGGCCTACCTTCAAACTCAGTGCCTCTTTGCTTGACATCATGGGAAAATCAAAAGAAATCAGCCAAGACCTCAGAAATAAAATTGTAGACCTCATGTCTGGTTCATCCTTTGGAGCAATTTCCAAACGCCTGAAGGTACCATGTTCATCTGTACAAACAACAGTATGCAAGTATAAACACCATGGGACGACGCAGCCGTCATACCGCTCAGGAAGGAGATGCGTTCTGTCTCCTAGAGATGAACATACTTTGGTGCGAAAAGTGCAAATCAATACCAGAACAACAGCAAAGGACCTTGTGAAGATGCTGGAGGAAATGGGTACAAAAGTATCTATATCCACAGTAAAATAAGTCCTATATCGACATAACCTGAAAGGCCTCTCAGCAAGGAAGAAGCCACTGCTCCAAAACCAACATAAAAACGACAGAGTACAGTTTGCAACGGCACATGGGGACAAAGGTCGTACATTTTGGAGAAATGTCCTCTGCTCTAATAAAACAAAAATAGAACTGTTTGGCCATAATGCCCATTATTATGTTTGGAGGAAAAGGGGGAGGCTTGCAAGCCGAAGAACACCATCCCAACCGTGAAGCATGGGGGTGGCAGCATCATGTTGTGGTGGTGCTTTGCTGCAGGAAGGACTGGTGCACTTCACAAAATAGATGGCATCATGAGGGTGGAAAATTATTAACTAGGAATGTGATGAAAGAAATAAAAGCTGAAATAAATAATTCTCTCTACTATTATTCTGACATTTCACATTCTTAAAATAAAGTGGTGACCCTAACTGACCTAAGGCAGGGAATGTTTACTAGGATTAAACGTCAGGAATTGTGAAAAATTGAGTTTAAATGTATTTGGCTAAGGTGTATGTTAACTTCCGACTTCAACTGTATATAGTGAGAGAAAGGGGAGGGGAGGGCAGAAGAGAAGAAAGGAGAAGAGAAGAGAGAAGAAGGGGGAGGGGGAGGAAAGGGTGAGGAGAGGAGAGGAGAGGAGAGAAGAGAGAAGAGAGAAGAGAGTGATGGGATGAGAGATTATAAGGGAGAGGTGAGCAGAGAGGAGAGGAGAGGAAAAGTCTAGAGAGGAGAGAGTGAGGAGAGGAGAGGAGGGATTGAGGAGATGGAGGAGAAGAGGGAGGGAGGAGAAAACAGAGTAGAGGAGGGAGGGAGGGAGGAAGGTAGGAGAGGAGAGAGGGAGGAGATGATAGAGGAAGGAGAGAGCGAGGAGAGGAGTGGAGAGGAGAGGAGAGGAGAGGAGAGGAGAGGAAAGGAAAGGAAATAGGAAAGGAAAGGAGATAGGAGAGGAGACAAGGGAGAAGATACAGTGCCTTGCGAAAGTATTCGGCCCCCTTGAACTTTGCGACCTTTAGCCACATTTCAGGCTTCAAACATAAAGATATAAAACTGTATTTTTTTGTGAAGAATCAACAACAAGTGGGACACAATCATGAAGTGGAACGACATTTATTGGATATTTCAAACTTTTTTAACAAATCAAAAACTGAAAAATTGGGCGTGCAAAATTATTCAGCCCCCTTAAGTTAATACTTTGTAGCGCCACCTTTTGCTGCGATTACAGCTGTAAGTCGCTTGGGGTATGTCTCTATCAGTTTTGCACATCGAGAGACTGAAATTTTTTCCCATTCCTCCTTGCAAAACAGCTCGAGCTCAGTGAGGTTGGATGGAGAGCATTTGTGAACAGCAGTTTTCAGTTCTTTCCACAGATTCTCGATTGGATTCAGGTCTGGACTTTGACTTGGCCATTCTAACACCTGGATATGTTTATTTTTGAACCATTCCATTGTAGATTTTGCTTTATGTTTTGGATCATTGTCTTGTTGGAAGACAAATCTCTGTCTCAGTCTCAGGTCTTTTGCAGACTCCATCAGGTTTTCTTCCAGAATGGTCCTGTATTTGGCTCCATCCATCTTCCCATCAATTTGAACCATCTTCCCTGTCCCTGCTGAAGAAAAGCAGGCCCAAACCATGATGCTGCCACCACCATGTTTGACAGTGGGGATGGTGTGTTCAGCTGTGTTGCTTTTACGCCAAACATAACGTTTTGCATTGTTGCCAAAAAGTTCAATTTTGGTTTCATCTGACCAGAGCACCTTCTTCCACATGTTTGGTGTGTCTCCCAGGTGGCTTGTGGCAAACTTTAAACGACACTTTTTATGGATATCTTTAAGAAATGGCTTTCTTCTTGCCACTCTTCCATAAAGGGCAGATTTGTGCAATATACGACTGATTGTTGTCCTATGGACAGAGTCTCCCACCTCAGCTGTAGATATCTGCAGTTCATCCAGAGTGATCATGGGCCTCTTGGCTGCATCTCTGATCAGTCTTCTCCTTGTATGAGCTGAAAGTTTAGAGGGACGGCCAGGTCTTGGTAGATTTGCAGTGGTCTGATACTCCTTCCATTTCAATATTATCGCTTGCACAGTGCTCCTTGGGATGTTTAAAGCTTGGGAAATATTTTTGTATCCAAATCCGGCTTTAAACTTCTTCACAACAGTATCTCGGACCTGCCTGGTGTGTTCCTTGTTCTTCATGATGCTCTCTGCGCTTTTAATGGGCCTCTGAGACTATCACAGTGCAGGTGCATTTATACGGAGACTTGATTACACACAGGTGGATTGTATTTATCATCATTAGTCATTTAGGTCAACATTGGATCATTCAGGGATCCTCACTGAACTTCTGGAGAGAGTTTGCTGCACTGAAAGTAAAGGGGCTGAATAATTTTGCACGCCCAATTTTTCAGTTTTTGATTTGTTAAAAAAGTTTGAAATATCCAATAAATGTCGTTCCACTTCATGATTGTGTCCCACTTGTTGCTGATTCTTCACAAAAAAATACAGTTTTATATCTTTATGTTTGAAGCCTGAAATGTGGCAAAAGGTCGCAAAGTTCAAGGGGGCCGAATACTTTCGCAAGGCACTGTATATATAGAGAGAGAGACAGAGAGAGAAGAAGAGAGAGTGAGATATAGAGATAGAGTGGAGGAGAGAAGAGAGGAGAAAAGATTGGAGAGGAGAGGGGAGAGGAGAAGAGAGGTGAGAAGGGAAAGGATAGGAGAAGGGAGAGGAGCAGATAGGAGAGATAAGAGGGGAGTGAGGGAGGAGAGGGGAAAGGAGAGGAAAGAAGAGGGAAGAGAGTGGAGAGGAGGATGGGAGGAGAGGGAGGAGAGGGGGATGAGAGGAGAGGATGGAGAGGGGAGGGGAGACAAGGCAGAGGAGAGATATATACATATATATATAGAGAGAGAGAGCAAAAGAGAGAGTGAGATAGAGAGATGAGAGGAGAGGAGAGAGGAGAGGGGAGGAGGGAGAGGAGAGATATATGCATATATATAGAAAGAGAGAAAAAGAGAGAATGAGATATAGAGAGAGGGGGGAGGAGATGGGAGAGGAGAGGGGAGAAGGGAAAGGAGAGGAGAAGGGAGAGAAGAGTATAGGAGAGGTGAGAGGGGAGAGGGAGGAGAGGGGAGAGGGATGAGAGGAGCGGACAGAGGAGAGGGGAGAGGAGAGGAGGGAGAGAGGAAATGGAGGAGAGGAGGGAGGGAGGAGAGGACGAAGTAGAGGAGGGAGGGAGGAGAGGGGAGAGGAAAGGAAAGGAGAGAGGGACGAGAGGAGAGAGGGAGGAGATCGAGGAGAGGAGGGAGGGAGGAGATGGTGGAGAGAAGGAAGGGAGGAGAGGAGAGGAGAGGAGGGAGGAAAGGAGAGAAGAAGGAGAGAGTGAGGAGAGTAAAGAGGAGACAGAGGATAGGAGAGGAGAGGAGAAGAGGGTACAGAGGACAGGAGAGGGGAAGAAAGGAGAGTTGAGGAGAAAGGGAAGAGAGGGGATTAGAGGAGAGGAACAGAGGAGAGGACTACTTGACTACTTGAGACTACTGGATCATCAGACATTGTTGAAGCTCTCGTCATTCAGTGTTCAAATGACATATGCACACACACACACACACTAACAACACACACCCCACAAACAAACAAAAACACAGACACGGTCATGTCAGTGAATGATGATGTATCGATGGCTTCCCCTCCTCCAATCCTAACCTTAAAACTTCTTATGGCTGCAATCCACTTAACGGGATGATATGACAACAGCCAGTGAAAGTGCAGGGCGCCAAATTCAAAACAACAGAAATGTCATAATTAAAATTCCTCAAACATACCTCAAACATACATGTATCTTATACTGTTTAAAAGGTAATATTGTTGTTAATCCCACCACAGTGTCCAATTTTTAACCAGTTGCATCTCTAGGGGCGCTATTTCATTTTTGGATGAAAAACGTTCCCGTTTTAAGCGCAATATTTTGTCACGAAAAGATGCTCGACTATGCAAGTTTTGGAAAGAAAACACTCTGAAGTTTCAGAATCTGCAAAGATTTTGTCTGTAAGTGCCCCAGAACTCATTCTACAGGCGAAACCAAGATGATACGTCAAACAGGAAATGAGCAGAATTTCTGAAGCTCTGTTTTCTAATGTCTCCTTATATGGCTGTGAATGCGACAGGAATAAGCTTAGACCTTCTGCCCTTTCCCCAAGATGTCGGCAGCATTGTGACGTATTTGTAGGCATATCATTGGAAGATTGACCATAAGAGACTACATTTTCCAAGTGTCCGCCTGGTGTCCTGCGTCGAAACTGGTGCGCAAAGCCAGGTGCAAGTATTTTTCCATTTGATTGAGAGGGGAAACCATGCTTCCACGAACGATATATCATCGAAGAGATATGTGAAAAACACCTTGAGGATTGATTCTAAACAACGTTTGCCATGTTTTCAGTCGATATTATGGAGTTAATTTGGAAAAAAGTTCGCGTTTTGAGGACTGAATCTTCGTTTTTTTTTGGTAGCCAAATGTGATGTAAAAAACAAAGCTATTTCTAATACACAAAGAATATTTTTGGAAAAACTGAGCATCTGCTATCTGACTGAGAGTATCCTCATTGAAAACATCTGAAGTTCTTCAAAGGTAAATGATTTTATTTCAAGGCTTTTATGTTTTTGTTGAAATGTTGCGTGCTGGATGCTAACGCTAATGCTAACGCTAAATGCTACGCTAGCTAGCTACTTTTACACAAATTATTATTTTCCTATGGTTGAGAAGCATATTTTGAAAATCTGAGATGACAGTGTTGTTTACAAAAGGCTAAGCTTGAGAGATGGCATATTTATTTCATTTCATTTGTGATTTTCATGAATAGTTAACGTTGCGTTATGGTAATGAGCTTGAGTCTGTATTCACGATCCCGGATCCGGGATGGGGAGATCAGAAAGGTTAAAGCAAAAGCACCACAAACGATTATGTTTATTTATGATGTTTATTATGATTTCAAAAAGCACACCACATGTATGTTTTATTTGATAAAGTTCATATTTACAGTGGGCAAAAAAAGTATTTAGTCAGCCACCAATTGTGCAAGTTCTCCCACTTAAAAAGATGAGAGAGGCCTGTAATTATTCGTCATAGGTACAATTCAACTATGACAGACAAAATGAGATTTTTTTTCTCCAGAAAATCACATTGTAGGATTTTTTTATTAATTTATCTGCAAATTATGGTGGAAAATAAGTATTTGGTCACCTACAAACAAGCAAGATTTCTGGCTCTCACAGACCTGTAACTTCTTCTTTAAGAGGCTCCTCTGTCCTCCACTCGTTACCTGCATTAATGGCACCTGTTTGAACTTGTTATCAGTATAAAAGACACCTGTCCACAACCTCAAACAGTCACACTCCAAACTCCACTATGGCCAAGACCAAAGAGCTGCCAAAGGACACCAGAAACAAAATTGTAGACCTGCACCAGGCTGGGAAGACTGAATCTGCAATAGGTATGCAGCTTGGTTTGAAGAAATCAACTGTGGGAGCAATTATTAGGAAATGGAAGACATACAAGACCACTGATAATCTCCCTCGATCTGGGGCTCCACGCAAGATCTCACCCCGTGGGGTCAAAATTATCACAAGAACGGTGAGCAAAAATCCTATAACCACACAGGGGGACCTAGTGAATGACCTGCAGAGAGCTGGGACCAAAGTAACAAAGCCTACCATCAGTAACACACTACGCCGCCAGTCACTCAAATCCTGCAGTGCCAGACGTGTCCCCCTGCTTAAGCCAGTACATGTCCAGGCCCGTCTGAAGTTTGCTAGAGAGCATTTGGATGATCCAGAAGAAGATTGGAAGAATGTCATATGGTCAGATCAAACCAAAATATAACTTTTTGGTAAGAACTCAACTCGTCGTGTTTGGAGGACAAAGAATGCTGAGTTGCATCCAACGAACACCATACCTACTGTAAAGCATGGGGGTGGGAGCGTCATGCTTTGGGGCTGTTTTCTGCAAAGGGACCAGGACGACTGATCAGTGTAAAGGAAAGAATGAATGGGGCCATGCATTTTGAGATTTTGAGTGAAAACCTCCTTCCATCAGCAAGGGCATTGAAAATGAAACGTGGCTGGGTCTTCCAGCATGACAATGATCCCAAACACACCGCCCGGGCAACGAAGGAGTGGCTTCGTAAGAAGCATTTCAAGGTCATGGAGTGGCCTAGCCAGTCTCCAGATCTTAACCCCATAGAAAATCTTTGGCGGGAGTTGAAAGTCCGTGTTGCCCAGCAACAGCCCCAAAACACCACTGCTCTAGAGGAGATCTGCATGGAGGAATGGGCCAAAATACCAGCAACAGTGTGTGAAAACCTTGTGAAGACTTACAGAAAATGTTTGACCTCTGTCATTGCCAACAAAGGGTATATAACAAAGTGTTGAGATAAACTTTTGTTATTGACCAATTACTTATTTTCCACCATAATTTGCAAATAAATTCATAAAAAATCCTACAATGTGATTTTCTGGATTTTTTTTCTCCTCATTTTGTCTGTCATAGGTGAAGTGTACCTATGATGAAAATTACAGGCCTCTCTCATCTTTTTAAGTGTGAGAACTTGCACAATTGGTGGCTTACTAAATACTTTTTTGCCCCTCTGTATATCAAACAATCTGAGTTTACATTGGCTCGTTACGTTCACTAGCTCCAAAAACATCAGGTGATATTGCAGAGAGCCACATCATTACAGAAATACTCATTATAAATGTCGATGAAAATTCAAGTGTTAGACATGGAAATATAGATATACCTCTCCTTAATGCAACCGCTGTGTCAGATTTTTTTTTTAATATTTAAAAAACTGCAAATATTTCCTTACCTTTGATGATCTTCATCAGAATGCACTCCCAGGAATCGCAGTCCCGCAACAAATGCTTGATTTGTTCGATAATGTCCATTATTTATGTCCAAGTAGCTACTTTTGTCAGGGCTTAGGTATACAAATCCAAAC
Source organism: Oncorhynchus mykiss (assembly GCF_057628025.1). Classification (NCBI taxonomy): domain Eukaryota; kingdom Metazoa; phylum Chordata; class Actinopteri; order Salmoniformes; family Salmonidae; genus Oncorhynchus; species Oncorhynchus mykiss. The sequence continues at coordinate 60,274,545 of NC_143040.1, forward strand.
GCTTGTGCAGGTCCCGCATAACTTCGGATATAAACTTTAAAAAGTTATTTTACAGGTCTGGGGGGGGGGGGGGGGGGGGCTGCCCTCCTCCCTGTGTCTCTGTGGGGAGTAGAGGGTGGTGTCTGGGGGGGCTGCCCTCCTCCCTGTGTCTCTGTGGGGAGTAGAGGGTGGTGTCTGGGGGGGCTGCCCTCCTCCCTGTGTCTCTGTGGGGAGTAGAGGGTGGTGTCTGGGGGGGCTGCCCTCCTCCCTGTGTCTCTGTGGGGAGTAGAGGGTGGTGTCTGTGGGGGCTGCCCTCCTCCCTGTGTCTCTGTCAGGAGTAGAGGGTGGTGTCTGGGGGGGCTGCCCTCCTCCCTGTGTCTCTGTCAGGAGTAGAGGGTGGTGTCTGGGGGGGGCTGCCCTCCTCCCTGTGTCTCTGTGGGGAGTAGAGGGCGGTGTCTGGGGGGGGCTGCCTTCGTCCCTGTGTCTCTGTGGGGAGTAGAGGGCGGTGTCTGGGGGGCTGCCCTCCTCCCTTTGTCTCTGTGGTGAGTAGAGGGCGGTGTCTGGGGGGCTGCCCTCCTCCCTGTGTCTCTGTGGGGAGTAGAGGGCGGTGTCTGGGGGGGGGGGCTTCCCTCCTCCCTGTGTCTATGTGGGGAGTAGAGGGTGGTGTCTGGGGGGGGGGGGGGGGGCTGATCCCCTCTCCGTGTGTCTGTGGGGAGTAGAGCGTGGTGTTTGGGGGGGCGGGGGGGGGGGGGGGGGGGGGGGCTGCTCCCCTCCCTGTGTCTCTGTGGGGAGTAGAGGGTGGTGTCTGGTGGGGGGGGCTGCTCCCCTCCCTGTGTCTCTGTGGGGAGTAGAGGGCGGTGTCTGGTGGGGGGGCTGCTCCCCTCCCTGTGTCTCTGTGGGGAGTAGAGGGTGGTGTCTGGAGGGAGGGGGGAGGCTGCTCCCCCCTCTGTGTCTCTGTGGGGAGTAGAGGGCGGTGTCTGGGGGGCTGCCCTCCTCCCTTTGTCTCTGTGGTGAGTAGAGGGCGGTGTCTGGGGGGCTGCCCTCCTCCCTGTGTCTCTGTGGGGAGTAGAGGGCGGTGTCTGGGGGGGGGGCTTCCCTCCTCCCTGTGTCTATGTGGGGAGTAGAGGGTGGTGTCTGGGGGGGGGGGGGGGGGCTGATCCCCTCACCGTGTGTCTGTGGGGAATTGAGCGTGGTGTTTGGGGGGGGGGCTGCACCCCTCCCTGTGTCTCTGTGGGGAGTAGAGGGTGGTGTCTGGTGGGGGGGGCTGCTCCCCTCCCTGTGTCTCTGTGGGGAGTAGAGGGCGGTGTCTGGTGGGGGCTGCCCTCCTCCCTGTGTCTCTGTGGGGAGTAGAGGGTGGTGTCTACTTTTGTCAGGGCTTAGGTATGCAAATCCAAACGCTTGTGCAGGTCCCGCATAACTTTGGATATAAACTGGTGTCTGGGGGGGCTGCCCTCCTCCCTGTGTCTCTGTGGGGAGTAGAGGGTGGTGTCTGTGGGGGCTGCCCTCCTCCCTGTGTCTCTGTCAGGAGTAGAGGGTGGTGTCTGGGGGGGCTGCCCTCCTCCCTGTGTCTCTGTCAGGAGTAGAGGGTGGTGTCTGGGGGGGGCTGCCCTCCTCCCTGTGTCTCTGTGGGGAGTAGAGGGCGGTGTCTGGGGGGGGCTGCCTTCGTCCCTGTGTCTCTGTGGGGAGTAGAGGGCGGTGTCTGGGGGGCTGCCCTCCTCCCTTTGTCTCTGTGGTGAGTAGAGGGCGGTGTCTTGGGGGCTGCCCTCCTCCCTGTGTCTCTGTGGGGAGTAGAGGGCGGTGTCTGGGGGGGAGGCTTCCCTCCTCCCTGTGTCTATGTGGGGAGTAGAGGGTGGTGTCTGGGGGGGGGGGGGGGCTGATCCCCTCACCGTGTGTCTGTGGGGAGTAGAGCGTGGTGTTTGGGGGGGCGGGGGGGGGGGGGGGGGGGGGCTGCTCCCCTCCCTGTGTCTCTGTGGGGAGTAGAGGGTGGTGTCTGGTGGGGGGGGCTGCTCCCCTCCCTGTGTCTCTGTGGGGAGTAGAGGGCGGTGTCTGGTGGGGGGGGCTGCTCCCCTCCCTGTGTCTCTGTGGGGAGTAGAGGGTGGTGTCTGGAGGGAGGGGGGAGGCTGCTCCCCTCTCTGTGTCTCTGTGGGGAGTAGAGGGCGGTGTCTGGGGGGCTGCTCTCCTCCCTTTGTCTCTGTGGTGAGTAGAGGGCGGTGTCTGGGGGGCTGCCCTCCTCCCTGTGTCTCTGTGGGGAGTAGAGGGCGGTGTCTGGGGGGGGGGGCTTCCCTCCTCCCTGTGTCTATGTGGGGAGTAGAGGGTGGTGTCTGGGGGGGGGGGGGGGGGGTGATCCCCTCACCGTGTGTCTGTGGGGAGTAGAGCGTGGTGTTTGGGGGGGCGGGGGGGGGGGGGGGGGGGGGCTGCACCCCTCCCTGTGTCTCTGTGGGGAGTAGAGGGTGGTGTCTGGTGGGGGGGGCTGCTCCCCTCCCTGTGTCTCTGTGGGGAGTAGAGGGCGGTGTCTGGTGGGGGGGGCTGCTCCCCTCCCTGTGACTCTGTGGGGAGTAGAGGGTGGTGTCTGGAGGGAGGGGTGGGGGCTGCTCCCCTCCCTGTGTCTCTGTGGGGAGTAGAGGGTGGTGTCTGGTGGGGAGGGCTGCTCCCCTCTCTGTGTCTCTGTGGGGAGTAGAGGGTGGTGTCTGGTGGGGGGGGGGCTGCTCCCCTCCCTGTGTCTCTGTGGGGAGTAGAGGGCGGTGTCTGGAGGGGGGGGGTGGGTGGCTGCTCCCCTCTCTGTGTCTCTGTGGGGAGTAGAGGGCGGTGTCTGGAGGGGGGGGGGAGGCTGCTCCCCTCTCTGTGTCTCTGTGGGGAGTAGAGGGCGGTGTCTGGAAGGGGGAGGCTGCTCCCCTCTCTGTGTCTCTGTGGGGAGTAGAGGGTGGTGTCTGGTGGGGGGGGCTGCTCCCCTCTCTGTGTCTCTTTGGGGAGTAGAGCATGGTGTCCCGGGGGGGGGGGGCAGACTGAATGCTCATTAGTGATGTACTGAGAGATGAGCCCACATTAGCCACGCGTCTAATCAATGGGAAAACCACTGAGCCGGCCAGCTAGCAGATATTTATAGAGACTGGTGGGCTCAGCGACAACACATGCATGCACGCACACACACACACACACACACACACACACACACACACACACACACACACACACACTCTCTCTCGCTCTCTCTCTCTACATTCACTAGGCATATTTGTCTTGGAGGACTTTTGGACAGGCCAGAGGATGAGAAAGAGCTGTCCCAGACAGACAAGATAGATTCTCTTCCAAATTCGACGTTCATCCTGTTTCTCAAACGTCAAATTTCAAAGTTGTTCCAAATGTCAAAGGCATTAACTCTGAATGGTTAAGGTAGGGCATTAACTCTGAATGGTTAAGGTAGGGCATTAACTCTGAATGGTTAAGGTAGGGCATTAACTCTGAATGGTTAAGGTAGGGCATTAACTCTGAATGGTTAAGGTAAGGCGTTAACTCTGAATGGTTAAGGTAGGGCATTAACTCTGAATGGTTAAGGTAGGGCATTAACTCTGAATGGTTAAGGTAGGGCATTAACTCTGAATGGTTAAGGTAAGGCGTTAACTCTGAATTGTTAAGGTAAGTGTTAAGGTTTGGGATTGCTGGATTCAAACATGAATCTTTGTAATCAGAGGCAGATGCTTACGCCCACCCGTCGTCCCCGTCCACAACACCCGAGCAAATCCCAAACCTACTTGAAGGTAACAGCACTCACTGTTGCCCCTAGTGGCAGTTTCCACGTCATCTCCCAAGGTCCTCAGACATGGACGGATGTTGTATACTGACTTGTATCACTGGTAACCTGCCTGGCCATAAGGCACTGAGGAGAACTATAGGAAACAATGAACAATTAACATGTTGTTGCTGTTAATTATGATTTTTTTAAATGTAAAAAAAATCCTACTGCTTATTCCTACTCAAAATAATTTGGCAAAACACTTATTCTCTCTCTCTCTCTCTCTCTCTCTCTCTCTCTCTCTCTCTCTCTCTCTCTCTCTCTCTCTCTCTCTCTCTCTCTCTCTCTCTCTCTCTCTCTCTCCCCCCCATCCTCTCTCCCCTGTTATCAGTGTTCCTAGTGGGGTAAGGCAGATTAAATATGTAGACTTGGCTTTACTTATCGTGCTGTGTCCAGTACGCCCTGGTAGGGATAGAGAGACTGGCATCACAGGACTCTAACGCTCGACCCTGGAAACACAGACACACACGCAAACACACAATCGCACACACACACACAATTTATCTTTCTCTAAGGATAAACACACTGGTGTGTTCTGGGTGCTTAGGAGAGTGTGGTTTAGGGAAGCAAACATGGTAGACAGTTCCCTAAGCCACACCAGTCAACACTTTGTTACTGGTGCTGGAGATAGAGCCATACTAGGACTGGTCATGTGATGTTTAGAATGCACTTTCTCTTTTGCCCCAATTTCACAGAATGCTGCAGAGAATGAGAGGACTATGGGAAAAGACAGCTAATCCTGTGGTGTATGGGACTACAGTGAAACAGGGTACACACACACACACACACACAGTGTAACGCTGTAATTTGCTATAAACTGTCTAATCCAAATGGAAGCTGGATGGGGTCACTCTCTCTGGAAGAAACAGCCAGCAATCAACAGTCACACACATATACGCACGTGCACGCACACTCTCTCTGAAAATAGTGTCAACCTTTGTCATTAAATTTTTTGCCAGTAAACATGCCAGAAAATGTGTGTGTGTGCGCGTGTGTGCGTGTGTGTGTGCGTGTGTGCGCATGCACGTGTGTGTGTGTGCGTGTGTGCGTGTGCGTGTGTGCGCGTGTGTGTGTGTGTCAGGCTAAGAGATGAACAAACGGAGCGCAAGGGAGGGAAGAGGTTGACATTTCAGACACAGGCTAAGAGACAAAGTTCACACCACTTAATGTTGCACTCTGCTCTCTGTCTCACACTCAGCTCACATACACACACTTCCCCCACACACTCCAGTGTAGAGTACTGACCAGAGAGATAAGATGTCTGTGTTCGACCCATCAAATATATCTATCAAACCAGCATTCACGAAGTTTAATAAAAAGTGTAATACAGTAAGACACAATTTATAGTCCAATATTTACATGTGTATAGGGAGAGGGGGGTGGGGGGGGGGGGGCAAGTGTATAAATAGAGCTGCATAATAAGGGCCTGGTAGCAGCAGTTGTGATGTGTTGTGTGTGGATGTGTGTATGTGTGTATGAGAGAGTGCATGTGTTCATAGGTGTGGAGAATCAGAGGAGGTGGTCAGTACAGTTCAAGTGTTGAGCAGTCTGATGGCTTGGAAACAGAAACTGACTCTGAGCCTGTTGGTATCAGAACCTCATGCTCCGAGAGAATCTAGTTTATTAATCTGTCATCTTTATGTCATCTTTATAAACACTGCTGGTTAGGTCGACATCACATAACATTACAATATCACAAACCTGTCCTAGTTTATACAACTGTTCTGGAAGAAACCTGTCCTAGTTTATACAACTGTTCTGGAAGAAACCTGTCCTAGTTTATACAACTGTTCTGGAATAAACCTGTCCTAGTTTATACAACGGTTCTGGAACAAACCTGTCCTAGTTTATACAACTGTTCTGAAACAAACCTGTCCTAGTTTATACAACTGTTCTGGAACAAACCTGTCCTAGTTTATACAACTGTTCTGGAACAAACCTGTCCTAGTTTATACAACTGTTCTGGAACAAACCTGTCCTAGTTTATACAACTGTTCTGGAACAAACCTGTCCTAGTTAATACAACTGTTCTGGAACAAACCTGTCCTAGTTTATACAACGGTTCTGGAACAAACCTGTCCTAGTTTATACAACTGTTCTGGAACAAACCTGTCCTAGTTAATACAACTGGTCTGGAACAAACCTGTCCTAGTTTATACAACTGTTCTGGAACAAACCTGTCCTAGTTTATACAACTGGTCTGGAACAAACCTGTCCTAGTTTATACAACTGTTCTGGAACAAACCTGTCCTAGTTTATACAACTGGTCTGGAACAAACCTGTCCTAGTTAATACAACTGGTCTGGAAAAGTGCTAAAAAAAGTGAATACAATACTCTCATCCTCAGTTCCTGTTTTTAAAAGTGAATGTATTCCTCTTCCTTTCTTGATGTTGTGATCTGGAGAGCTGAGAGAGCTGAGAGAGCTGAGAGAGCTGAGAGAGAGAGAGAGAGAGAGAGAGAGAGAGAGAGAGAGAGAGAGAGAGAGAGAGAGAGAGAGAGAGAGAGAGAGAGAGAGAGAGAGGTGGCTGAACGTTGTACCTGGCGCTACCTGTTTCTCTCTCTCCATTCATTCCCTCTCTCTCCCCCTTTTCCTCTCTCTCTCCATCTATCTCTTTCTCCATCTCTCTCTTTCTCCATTTCTCTCTCTCTCTCTCTCTCTCTCTGAAGAAAACATCAAAAGCATCTCAGACAAATGGGGAGTGACAGGGCCTTCATTTGTATTCAGGCTGACATTACACATCTAAACTGTAGTCTTAAGGCTTTTTTAACAGTTTGTCAGGGGAGACTCATTGTTCTCTGACTTTCAGATCTCAGTTCTCTCGCAACACTCCTGACTTTTCCCACTCTTCCCCCTAACTTTGATGGATCGTTTTGCCGCGGTTGCCATGCCTCTGTGTGTGTGTGTGTGTGTGTGTGTGTGTGGCTGTTAAACATGAGTAGGTTCCCCTGTCAAAGCTATTTAAGTCGGTGGGTTAAAAAGAAACCGTGCTTTAGCAACAGCAGACACTATAGGTTGGCTAGCCATCAATTAAAATAAATGTGGTTTAAGAAAACGGTAAGAGCTTTTACAATCCTTTTTTAAATCACATAAATCAAATAAAATCAAATAAACTTGATGAATGGTATAAAATAAAGAGCAATTGAAATGAATCAAACATAAGAACAAGATTCAACTCAGCAAAAATAAAAGCAAACAGTCTGAAAAGCCAAAAAGCCTTCATGACAAAGCTGTCCTAGTGTCCATAGACAGGCTTTATCCAGACTATCGCACGTCAGGGAGAATTAGCAGGAGGAAACATCTGATAGCAGTCTGAGCAGGCGTGTGTCTGTGAGACTAGTATACTTCCTAAAGAGTTTAGCATGCATGCAGTCTTAGCAAATGTACCTAACGGAGCTGCCGTGAGAATGGGGTTAACGGGGTGTGTCTGTGTATGA
>NC_143040.1:60286749-60399249 GCF_057628025.1 Oncorhynchus mykiss
TCAGAGTGTTTCTGAGTGTCTCTGAGAGTGAGGATTATATCAGAGTGTTTCTGAGTGTCTCTCAGAGTGAGGATGATATCAGAGTGTTTCTGAGTGTCTGTCAGAGTGAGGATGATATCAGAGTGTTTCTGAGTGTCTCTGAGAGTGAGGATGGTATCAGTGTGTTTCTGAGTGTCTCTCAGAGTGAGGATGGTATCAGAGTGTTTCTGAGTGTCTCTCAGAGTGAGGATGATATCAGAGTGTTTCTGAGTGTCTCTCAGAGTGAGGATGATATCAGCGTGTTTCTGAGTGTCTCTCAGAATGAGGATGGTATCAGAGTGTTTCTGAGTGTCTCTGAGAGTGAGGATGATATCAGAGTGTTTCTGAGTGTCTCTCAGAGTGAGGATGATATCAGAGTGTTTCTGAGTGTCTCTCAGAGTGAGGATGATATCAGAGTGTTTCTGAGTGTCTCTCAGAGTGAGGATGGTATCAGAGTGTTTCTGAGTGTCTCTCAGAGTGAGGATGGTATCAGAGTGTTTCTGAGTGTCTCTCAGAGTGAGGATGATATCAGAGTGTTTCTGAGTGTCTCTCAGAGTGAGGATGATATCAGAGTGTTTCTGAGTGTTTCTCAGAGTGAGGATGGCGCCAGAGTGCTTCTGAGTGTCTCTCAGAAAGAGGATGGTATCAGAGTGTTTCTGAGTGTCTCTCAGAGTGAGGATGATATCAGAGTGTTTCTGAGTGTCTCTCAGAATGAGGATGATATCAGAGTATTTCTGAGTGTCTCTCAGAATGAGGATGGTATCAGAGTGTTTCTGAGTGTCTCTGAGAGTGAGGATGATATCAGAGTGTTTCTGAGTGTCTCTCAGAGTGAGGATGGTATCAGAGTGTTTCTCAGTGTCTCTCAGAGTGAGGATGATATCAGAGTGTTTCTGAGTGTCTCTCAGAGTGAGGATGGTATCAGAGTGTTTCTCAGTGTCTCTCAGAGTGAGGATGATATCAGAGTGTTTCTGAGTGTCTCTCAGAGTGAGGATGGTATCAGAGTGTTTCTGAGTGTCTCTCAGAGTGAGGATGGTATCAGAGTGTTTCTGAGTGTCTCTCAGAGTGAGGATGGTATCAGAGTGTTTCTGAGTGTCTCTCAGAGTGAGGATGATATCAGAGTGTTTCTGAGTGTCTCTCAGAGTGAGGATGATATCAGAGTGTTTCTGAGTGTCTCTCAGAGTGAGGATGGCGCCAGAGTGCTTCTGAGTGTCTCTCAGAAAGACGATGGTATCAGAGTGTTTCTGAGTGTCTCTCAGAGTGAGGATGATATCAGAGTGTTTCTGAGTGTCTCTCAGAATGAGGATGATATCAGAGTGTTTCTGAGTGTCTCTCAGAGTGAGGATGGTATCAGAGTGTTTCTGAGTGTCTCTCAGAGTGAGGATGGTATCAGAGTGTTTCTGAGTGTCTCTGAGAGTGAGGATGGTACCAGAGTGTTTCTGAGTGTCTCTGAGAGTGAGGATGGTATCAGAGTGTTTCTGAGTGTCTCTCAGAGTGAGGATGGTATCAGAGTGTTTCTGAGTGTCTCTCAGAGTGAGGATGGTATCAGAGTGTTTCTGAGTGTCTCTCAGAGTGAGGATGGTATCAGAGTGTTTCTGAGTGTCTCTCAGAGTGAGGATGGTATCAGTGTGTTTCTGAGTGTCTCTCAGAGTGAGGATGGTATCAGAGTGTTTCTGAGTGTCTGTCAGAGTGAGGATGGTATCAGAGTGTTTCTGAGTGTCTCTCAGAGTGAGGATGGTATCAGAGTGTTTCTGAGTGTCTGTCAGAGTGAGGATGGTATCAGCGAGTTTCTGAGTGTCTCTCAGAATGAGGATGATATCAGAGTGTTTCTGAGTGTCTCTCAGAGTGAGGATGGTATCAGAGTGTTTCTGAGTGTCTCTCAGAGTGAGGATGGTACCAGAGTGTTTCTGAGTGTCTCTCAGAGTGAGGATGGTATCAGAGTGTTTCTGAGTGTCTCTCAGAGTGAGGATGATATCAGAGTGTTTCTGAGTGTCTCACAGAGTGAGGATGATATCAGAGTGTTTCTGAGTGTCTCTCAGAGTGAGGATGATATCAGAGTGTTTCTGAGTGTCTCTCAGAGTGAGGATGACATCAGAGTGTTTCTGAGTGTCTCTCAGAGTGAGGATGGTATCAGAGTGTTTCTGAGTGTCTCTGAGGGTGAGGATGGTATCAGAGTGTTTCTGAGTGTCTCTGAGAGTGAGGATGGTATCAGAGTGTTTCTGAGTGTCTCTCAGAGTGAGGATGGTATCAGAGTGTTTCTGAGTGTCTCTCAGAGTGAGGATGGTATCAGAGTGTTTCTGAGTGTCTCTCAGAGTGAGGATGGTATCAGACTGTTTCTGAGTGTCTCTGAGAGTGAGGGTGGTATCAGAGTGTTTCTGAGTGTCTCTCAGAGTGAGGATGGTATCAGAGTGTTTCCGAGTGTCTCTGAGAGTGAGGATGGTATCAGAGTGTTTCTGAGTGTCTCTGAGAGTGAGGATGGCGCCAGAGTGTTTCTGAGTGTCTCTCAGAGTGAGGATGGTATCAGAGTGTTTCTGAGTGTCTCTGAGAGTGAGGATGGTATCAGAGTGTTTCTGAGTGTCTCTCAGAGTGAGGATGATATCAGAGTGTTTCTGAGTGTCTCTCAGAGTGAGGATGGTATCAGAGTGTTTCTGAGTGTCTCTCAGAGTGAGGATGATATCAGAGTGTTTCTGAGTGTCTCTGAGAGTGAGGATGGTATCAGAGTGTTTCTGAGTGTCTCTGAGAGTGGTATTAGTGTGTCAGCATCCAGCAGTGTTGCTACTCCAGCAACCTGGGACCTGACTGGGGCAGAGAGAGAGAGAGAGAGAGAGAGAGAGAGAGACCTGTCTACCCTTCAGCACCGTGACAAGGGACATGACTAGAGTTGGTGCGTGTGTGTGTTGGGGGGGGGCACTAATTGGAAGCTAGGGTCAGAGTGTTGAGACCCTAAGAAATGCAGGTTGACAGGACTCTCTAAATGTCTCAATCTCTCCTCTCATTTTATCCCTCTCCTCCCCCATCCCTTCATGCCCGATCACTTCATTCACTCCTCCCTTTCCCCATCTTCGCTTTCATCTCATCCTCCCTCTGCTGTCCATCTCATCATTCCATTAGAGTTTCTGAGGTTTCCACACCACATCTATTCACCATAGTAACCTGACCACACACTGCTACTTTTAGTGGTGTGAGGTTCAGTTTCCCTGTCAGAAACATTAAGGCAGAAGCCACATCAAAAAGTATGTTTGTGAGAGAGCGATGGATGGATGGATGGATAGAGAGAGAGAGAGAGAGAGAGAGAGAGAGCGAGAGAGAGAGAGAGAGAGAGAGAGAGAGAGAGAGAGAGAGAGAGAGAGAGAGAGAGAGAGAGAGAGAGAGAGAGAGAGCACTTAACCCCTGGTAAGAAAGGTGAGTATCTAATGTGGCAGAGAAAATAACCTCCACTGTACAGACAGAAAAACATCTCTCTTTTAATCCCTGAAGAATCTCTTTGTGTTCACTTCTAACCCTGAAGAATCTCTCTGTGTTCACTTCTAATCCTGAAGAATCGCTCTGTGTTCACGTCTAACCCTGAAGAATCTCTGTGTTCACTTCTAACCCTGAAGAATCTCTCTGTGTTCACTTCTAACCCTGAAGAATCTCTCTCTGTGTTCACTTCTAACCCTGAAGAATCTCTCTCTCTGTGTTCACTTCTAACCCTGAAGAATGTCTCTGTGTTCACTTCTAACCCTAAAGAATCTATCTCTCGGTGTTCACTTCTAATCCCGAAGAATTTCCATATTTACTCAAGCCAGTGAATATTTTGAGGTTTGGGCCAAGTCTGCTCACTGAACAGTGCATGTGTGTGTGTGTGCGTCTCTTTGTGTGTCTGTTTGTGTGTATGCGTGTGTGTGTGAGAGAGGTTGCGCACCACCTGTGTGTGTGTGTGTGTGTGTGTGTGTGTCTGTGTCTGTGTCTGTGTCTGTGTCTGTGTCTGTGTCTGTGTCTGTGTGTGTGTGTGTGTGTGTGCGTGCGTGCGTGCATGTGTGTGTGTGTGTGTGATTTGGTCCTACTCTGAGCAGTGAGGAACATATATTATTTAGAGGAGGTAACCTGAAGCTTCCTCTGCTCAGAGAAATCTGCTGCCTCTCCCGTGAGAGAATAGAGAATAAATTAGTGTTTGTGTTGAGTAAAAGACACATTCCCGTACTGTATGCCTGGCATGGCTCATCTCAGCTCATCTCAAAGGCCCAAAGCATGCATTCTCAAACATACAAACACACGCACACACACACAAACACACACACACACACAGATCCTGAGAATCAGAGGTCCCTTTAAAAGCGCATCAAGAAAACGGGAAGTCTTTATAGGTGTGTTTCCTCTCACTGTATCCATTTGTTTACATTCACACTGGGATGTTTGTGTGTGTGCTATATGCAGGGGGTACCAGTACTGAGGCAATGTGTGGGAGTACAGGTTAGTCGAGGTAATTTTTACATGTAGGTAGGGGTAAAATGACTATGTATAGATAATAAAGAGCAAGTAGCAGCAGTATAAAAACAAAGGAGATTTGTTGGCCATTTGATTAATTGTCCAGCAGTCTTATGGCTTGGGGATAGAAGCTCTTAAGGAGTCTTTTGGACCTAGACTTGGCGCTCCGGTACCGCTTGCCTTGCGGAACAGTCTATGATTTGGGTGGCTGGAGTATTTTTTATGCTGTGCAGGCTTCCTTCTTTTCACTCTAACTTAGGTTAGTATTGTGGAGTAATTACAATGCTGTTGATCCATCCTCAGTTTTCTCTTATCACAGCCATTAAACTCTAACTGTTTTAAAGTCACCATTGGCCTCATGGTGAAATCCCTGAGTTGTTTCCTTCCTCTCTGGCAACTGAGTTAGGAAGGACACCTGTGTCTTTCTAATGACTGGGTGTATTGATAAACCATCTAAAGTGTAATTAATAACTTCACCATGCTCAAAGGGATATTCAATGTCCTTTTTTTTACCCATCTACCAATAGGTACACTTCTTTGCGAGGTATTGGAAAAACGTCCCTGATCTTTGTGGTTGAATCTGTGTTTGACATGTACTGCTCGACTGAGGGACCTTACAGATAATTGTTTATGTAGGGCAGAGAGATGAGATAATCATTCAAAAATCATGTTAAACACTATAATTGCATGCAAGTCATATGACTTTACCACTGAACATATTTAGTCTTGCCATAACAAAGGGGTTGAATTCTTATTGACTCAAGACATTTCAGCTTTTCATTTATTTATTATTTTGCATAAAATTCTAAAAACATAATTTCACTTTACATTATGCGATATTGTGTGTAGGCCAGTGACACAAAATATCAATATAATCCATTTAAATTCAGGCTGTAACACAACAAAATGTGGGAGAAGTCAAGGTGTGTGAATACTTTCTGAAGGCACTGTATACTATTAAATAGTGTATGTCCATTAGTGTTATATTAAATAGTATATATCATTAGTGTTATATTAAATAGTATATATCATTAGTGTTATATTAAATAGTATATGTTCATTAGTGTTATATTAAATAGTATATATTCATTAGTGTTATATTCAATAGTATATATCATTAGTGTTATATTCAATAGTATATATCATTAGTGTTATATTCAATAGTATATGTTCATTAGTGTTATATTAAATAGTATATATTCATTAGTGTTATATTCAATAGTGTATGTTCATTAGTGTTATATTCAATAGTGTATGTTCATTAGTGTTATATTCAATAGTGTATGTTCATTAGTGTTATATTCAATAGTATATGTTCATTAGTGTTATATTAAATAGTATATATCATTAGTGTTATATTAAATAGTATATATCAATAGTGTTATATTAAATAGTATATATTCATTAGTGTTATATTCAATAGTGTATGTTCATTAGTGTTATATTAAATAGTGTATGTTCATTAGTGTTATATTAAATAGTGTATGTTCATTAGTGTTATATTCAATAGTGTATGTCCATTAGTGTTGTATTCAACAGTGTATGTCCATTAGTGTTATATTCAATAGTGTATGTTCATTAGTGTTATATTAAATAGTGTATGTCCATTAGTGTTGTATTCAACAGTGTATGTTCATTAGTGTTATATTCAATAGTGTATGTTCATTAGTGTTATATTAAATAGTATATATCATTAGTGTTATATTCAATAGTGTATGTTCATTAGTGTTATATTCAATAGTGTATGTTCATTAGTGTTATATTCAATAGTGTATGTTCATTAGTGTTGTATTCAACAGTGTATGTCCATTAGTGTTATATTCAATAGTGTATGTTCATTAGTGTTATATTAAATAGTGTATGTCCATTAGTGTTGTATTCAATAGTGTATGTCCATTAGTGTTATATTCAATAGTGTATGTTCATTAGTGTTATATTAAATAGTGTATGTCCATTAGTGTTATATTCAATAGTGTATGTTCATTAGTGTTATATTAAATAGTATATATCATTAGTGTTATATTCAATAGTGTATGTTCATTAGTGTTATATTCAATAGCGTATGTTCATTAGTGTTATATTCAACAGTGTATGTCCATTAGTGTTGTATTTTTTATTTATTTATTTTATTTTACCTTTATTTAACCAGGTAGGCAAGTTGAGAACAAGTTCTCATTTACAATTGCGACCTGGCCAAGATAAAGCAAAGCAGTTCGACAGATACAACGACACAGAGTTACACATGGAGTAAAACAAACATACAGTCAATAATACAGTATAAACAAGTCTATATACAATGTGAGCAAATGAGGTGAGAAGGGAGGTAAAGGCAAAAAAGGCCATGGTGGCAAGGTAAATACAATATAGCAAGTAAAACACTGGAATGGTAGTTTTGCAATGGAAGAATGTGCAAAGTAGAAATAAAAATAATGGGGTGCAAAGGAGCAAAATAAATAAATAAATTAAATACAGTTGGGAAAGAGGTAGTTGTTTGGGCTAAATTATAGGTGGGCTATGTACAGGTGCAGTAATCTGTGAGCTGCTCTGACAGTTGGTCCTTAAAGCTAGTGAGGGAGATAATTGTTTCCAGTTTCAGAGATTTTTGTAGTTTGTTCCAGTCATTGGCAGCAGAGAACTGGAAAGAGAGGCGGCCAAAGAAAGAATTGGTTTTGGGGGTGACTAGAGAGATATACCTGCTGGAGCGTGTGCTACAGGTGGGAGATGCTATGGTGACCAGCGAGCTGAGATAAGGGGGGACTTTACCTAGCAGGGTCTTGTAGATGACATGGAGCCAGTGGGTTTGGCGACGAGTATGAAGCGAGGGCCAGCTAACGAGAGCGTACAGGTCGCAATGGTGGGTAGTATATGGGGCTTTGGTGACAAAACGGATTGCACTGTGATAGACTGCATCCAATTTGTTGAGTAGGGTATTGGAGGCTATTTTGTAAATGACATCGCCAAAGTCGAGGATTGGTAGGATGGTCAGTTTTACAAGGGTATGTTTGGCAGCATGAGTGAAGGATGCTTTGTTGCGAAATAGGAAGCCAATTCTAGATTTAACTTTGGATTGGAGATGTTTGATATGGGTCTGGAAGGAGAGTTTACAGTCTAACCAGACACCTAAGTATTTGTAGTTGTCCACGTATTCTAAGTCAGAGCCGTTCAGAGTAGTGATGTTGGACAGGCGGGTAGGTGCAGGTAGCGATCGGTTGAAGAGCATGCATTTAGTTTTACTTGTATTTAAGAGCAATTGGAGGCCACGGAAGGAGAGTTGTATGGCATTGAAGCTTGCCTGGAGGGTTGTTAACACAGTGTCCATATTCATTATTCAATATTCAATAGTGTATGTTCATTAGTGTTATATTCAATAGTGTATGTTCATTAGTGTTATATTAAATAGTATATGTCAATAGTGTTATATTCAATAGTGTATGTTCATTAGTGTTATATTAAATAGTATATATCAATAGTGTTATATTCAATAGTGTATGTTCATTAGTGTTATATTAAATAGTACTGTATGTGTGTTGTGTTGTCGTGTGTTGTGTTGTGTAGTTGCAGTGGTAATCTTAATTATTACATAATGAGAATACTTCACCCGCGGCCACCTCTCAGACAACACACACACACACACACATGCACATATGCATGCACACACACGCACACACACACACACACACACACACACACACACACACACACACACACACACACACACACACACACACTTGTGCACTGACCGTGTGTGTGTGTGTGTGTGTGTGTGTGTGTCTGTGTGTGTCTGTGTGTGTGTGTGTGTGTGTGTGTGTGTGTGTGTGTGTGTGTGTGTGTGTGTGTGCGTGCATGCATGCATATGTGCATGTGTGTGTGTAGTCTGGGAGGTGGCTGCGGGTGAGGTATTCTCAGCATGTAATAATTATTCCACCCTCTCATCCACAGTAAAGGCATGGCCACGCAATTTACACATTAGAATCAGAGCCATGTGACACAGGGCCGGGCCATTAGTAACCCATTCAAGTGTTGCTCTGTGAGACAGCGATTTGGGACTGCACTTACATATGCCTGTGGCTTACCTCCGCACCACTAACCCTGCTAGATACTTCCTATCCCTTTTCTCTCTCTCTCCTACTTCCAAGTGAAAAAGAAAAATAGAGGGAGAAAAACAGAAGATAGGAAACAACAGACGGGAAGAGAGAAAATAACTTACGGGGTAGATATGTAATTTGGGTTTATTCGTGTGGAGAATGAGAGAGAGTGAGAGAATGAGAGAGAGAGAGAGAGAGAAGAGAGAGCAACGGTCTGGACTCCATTTGGGAAAGAGGGGACTCCTAACTGGTGTTTTACCCTGTCTGGACAAACATATATACACAAACACACACACACACTCACAATCACGCACACACAAAACACTCACACATAGACAGAAGAGGGTAATGTTGGTGATCACAGCCCTTCCACAGCTCTAGATGAAGCCAGTTGGGTAGGTAGCATTGTGTCGTGTGGCATGTCAGTAAGTGTCTTTATCTACCCTACAGTTAGACTGGGGTTATCTGAACAGCAAACACACTGTTAGAAGTGCTACCTCAATACAGCCCACTCTGGAGCCTGGGTACCCCAATGTACCCAAGGTAACCAATCTAGTAAGCCCCTTGCTTACTAATTCTTTCTCAGGCGTTCACCTACACTCTGAAAAAAAAGGTGTTATCTAGAACCTAAAAGGGTTCTTCAGCTGTCCCCATTGGAGAACCCTTTTGAAGAACCAATTTCTGTTCCATGTAGAACCCTTTCCACAGAGGGTTCTACGTGGATCCAAAAAGGGTTCTCCTATGGGTACAGCTGAAGAACCCTCTTGGAACTCTTTTTTCTAAGAGTGTAGGTCCTGCCTCACTCATGTAGGACTATTATAGCCTCTAAAGGCCTCAGTGTGTGTGTGTGTGTGTGTGTGTGTGTGTGTGTGTGTGTGTGTGTGTGTGTGTGTGTGTGTGTGTGTGTGTGTGTGTGTGTGTGTGTGTGTGTGTGTGTGTGTGTGATTGTCTTAACGGCATGCGGTGAGCTGTGAATGTGTGAGTGTGTGAATACAATGTGCTGACTAAGAGGCTGTCCATAACCAGAACAGCAGCTTTTCTGAGGAATGACGTCTGGACGCAGGCTGACTATCAGGCAGAGGAATCTAACAGCTCCGCCATTATAGGGGGTGAATGGTAGACTGCACCAGGCTCCTTCTATTGGAAGAGAGACATTTACTGTGTGAAAAGCAGAAATCCTCTTCTGGGAGGAACGGACAAAACAGGAGAGCAGACGAGATTGGGGAAAAAGGGGAGAGAGGACCTGAAGCACTCTGTCACATGTACACACACATACACATGTCACACATGTCGCACACACACACACACACACACATACACATGAATGTGCACACACACACTCACACGTTCATAAACGCAGGCACGGAATTGGTGAAATGGTATCGAATACATCATGGTTTCCATGTGTGTTTGATAGGAGGACCTGAGCCCTAGGACCATGCCTCAGGACTACCTGGCCTGATGACTCCTTGCTGTCCCCAGTCCACCTAGCCGTGCTGCTGCTCCAGTTTCAACTGTTCTGCCTGCAGCTATGGAACCCTGACCTGTTCACCGGACGTGCTACCTGTCCCAGAACTGCTGTTTTCAACTCTCTAGAGACAGCAGGAGTGGTAGTGATACTCTCAATGATCGGCTATGAAAAGCCAATTGACATTTACTCCTGAGGTGCTGACCTGTTGCACCCTCGACAACCACTGTGATTATTATTATTTGACCTTGCTGGTCATCTATGAACATTTGAACATCTTGGCCATGTTCTGTTATTATCTCCACCGGGCACAAACAGAAGAGGACTGGCCAACCCTCATAGCCTGTTTCCTCTCTAGGTTTCTTCCTAGGTTTTGGCCTTTCTAGGGAGTTCTTCCTAGCCACCATGCTTCAACACCTGCATTGCTTGCTGTTTGGGGTTTTAGGCTGGGTTTCTGTACAGCACTTTGAGATATCAGCTGATGTACGAAGGGCTATATAAATAAATTGTATTTTATTTGATCCCATTCCATTTGCTCTGTTCCAGACATTATAATGAGCTGTCACTCCTCAGCAGCCCCCACTGATTGGACTTCTCCAGCTGTGTTCCTCACTCTTCTATGATCCACTGTCTAGCTACAGATACCTGTCATCGCCAATTGTGAAAGAGAGAAGTAAAGTGAAGAAATAGTCCAAAACAGGTCTCAAGCACAGGTATGGGACTTGCACCAACCAAGGACTACCCTTTCATCACAGATCCCCTTTTCCTCTACTCCTCTATCCCCTCCCCAACTTCTCCTCTCTCACTCTTTCCTTCTCCTGCCCTCTCTTTTGGCCTACTCTCCATACAGATTGACATACGTTTGCTGACTGACATACAGTAACAGGTTAACATACAGTAACAGGTTAACATACAGTAACAGGTTAACATACAGTAACAGGTTAATATACAATAAGAGGTCACTGTATATGATGTTGGTCTACAGTGCTAACTGTCATTATTCCAAACTGCTAACATCCACCAACACAGATCATCCCCTTAGTGAGTCTGTCTCAGTCATAACAGAGGAACGAGCAGGAACGAGCAGGAGAGAAAGAGAGAGAGAGAGAGAGAAAGAGAGAGAGAGAGAGAGAGAGAGAGAGAGAGAGAGAGAGAGACGTCATTTTTCTATTTCTTTGAGTCGTTTGAGAAAAATCTGTTCTCATTTAAGTGTATCGACAGAGCACTCTTAAACGACATTGACGTCAACTCAATAGAACAAGACAGGCGTCAATGGTCCTTTCTGACGGATTACCCAGATTTACACACACTCATTACCTACCGTCTTGGTCAGGCTATGGTCTGACCACTGAGACGGCTGAGAGAGATAGATTCACTTCAATGGTTGAGCAGTAGTTACACTTAAGAGTCTGTAAAGGGGAAGGGGTAGATAGAAATCTATGGCTGTCTCTACTGTAGCCTGCTTCTATGGAAGTTTACTAAGGGGTCTCCTAGGAGGTCGGGACCTTTATGGCACAGGAGGTATAGCGTAAATAATGTCCCTTGAGCAGAGAGTCAATGGTTCCAACATGGTTGAGACTATTATCTCTCCTAACCTAAACAAGCTACATTTGAGTGGTACTGTATTATTATGTAAGTACAACACTGTTGTGACTTCATGATCTTCTCCAAGCACCATGCTGCAACTCACTGAGCTAATGGAAGCCACTACCTTCTGTCTTCTCCAAACACCATGCTACAACTCACTGAGCTGATGGAAGCCACTACCTTCTGTCTTCTCCAAGCACCATGCTGCAACTCACTGAGCTAATGGAAGCCACTACCTTCTGTCTTCTCCAATTACCATGCAGCAACTCACTGAGCTAATGGAAGCCACTATCTACCCTTCTGTCTTCTCCAAGAACCATGCTGCAACTCACTGAGCTGATGGAATCCACAACCTTCTATCTTCTCCAAGCACCATGCTACAACTCACTGAGCTGATGGAAGCCACAACCCTTCTGTCTTCTCCAAGCACCATGCTGAACTCACTGATCTGATGGAAGCCACTATCTACCCTTCTGTCTTCTCCAAGCACCAAGCTACAACTCACTGATCCACACTCCAAGACTGCTTCCATCACGTGGACTGGGACATGTTTCGTATTGCGTCAGATAACAATATTGACGAATACGCTCATTCGGTGTGCGAGTTCATTAGAACGTGCGTTGAAGATGTCGTTCCCATAGCAACGATTAAAACATTCCCTAACCAGAAACCGTGGATTGATGGCAGCATTCGCGTGAAACTGAAAGCGCGAACCACTGCTTTTAATCAGGGCAAGGTGACTGGTAACATGACCGAATACAAACAGTGCAGCTATTCCCTCCGCAAGGCTATCAAACAAGCTAAGCGTCAGTACAGAGTCAAAGTAGAATCTCAATTCAACGGCTCAGACACAAGAGGCATGTGGCAGGGTCTACAGTCAATCACAGACTACAGGAAGAAATCCAGCCCAGTCACGGACCAGGATGTCCTGCTCCCAGGCAGACTAAATAACTTTTTTGCCCGCTTTGAGGACAATACAGTGCCACTGACACGGCCTGCAACGAAAACATGCGGTCTCTCCTTCACTGCAGCCGAGGTGAGTAAGACATTTAAACGTGTTAAGCCTCGCAGGGCTGCAGGCCCAGACGGCATCCCCAGCCGCGCCCTCAGAGCATGCGCAGACCAGCTGGCCGTCATCATGAAGTGCTTTGAGAGACTAGTCAAGGACCATATCACCTCCACCCTACCCGACACCCTAGACCCACTCCAATTTGCTTACCGCCCAAATAGGTCCACAGACGATGCAATCTCAACCACACTGCACACTGCCCTAACCCATCTGGACAAGAGGAATACCTATGTGAGAATGCTGTTCATCGACTACAGCTCGGCATTCAACACCATAGTACCCTCCAAGCTCGTCATCAAGCTCGAGACCCTGGGTCTCGACCCCGCCCTGTGCAACTGGGTATTGGACTTCCTGACGGGCCGCCCCCAGGTGGTGAGGGTAGGCAACAACATCTCCACCCCGCTGATCCTCAACACTGGGGCCCCACAAGGGTGCGTTCTGAGCCCTCTCCTGTACTCCCTGTTCACCCACGACTGCGTGGCCACGCACGCCTCCAACTCAATCATCAACTTCTCCGCCCACAACCGTAAGGCTCTCCAGAGGGTAGTGAGGTCTGCACAACGCATCGCCGGGGGTAAACTACCTGCCCTCCAGGACACCTACACCACCCGATGTTACAGGAAGGCCATAAAGATCATCAAGGACATCAACCACCCGAGCCACTGCCTGTTCACCCCGCTATCATCCAGAAGGCGAGGACAGTACAGGTGCATCAAAGCTGGGACCGAGAGACTGAAAAACAGCTTCTATCTCAAGGCCATCAGACTGTTAAAAAGCCACCACTAACATTGAGTGGCTGCTGCCAACACACTGACACTGACACTGACTCAACTCCAGCCACTTTAATAATGGGAATTGATGGGAAATGATGTAAATATATCACTAGCCACTTTAAACAATGCTACCTTATATAATGTTACTTACCCTACATTATTCATCTCATATGCATACGTATATACTGTACTCTATATCATCGACTGCATCCTTATGTAATACATGTATCACTAGCCACTTTAACTATGCCACTTTGTTTACATACTCACCTCATGTATATACTGTACTCGACACCATCTACTGTATCCTGCCTATGCTGCTCTGTACCATCACTCATTCATATATCCTTATGTACATATTCTTTATCCCCTTACACTGTGTATAAGACAGTAGTCTTGGAATTGTTAGTTAGATTACTTGTTGGTTATTACTGCATTGTCGGAACTAGAAGCACAATCATTTCGCTACACTCGCATTAACATCTGCTAACCATGTGTATGTGACAAATAAAATTTGATTTGATTTGATTTGATCTGATGGAAGCCACTATCTACCCTTCTGTCTTCTCCAAGCACCAAGCTACAACTCACTGAGCTGATGGAAGCCACTACCCTTCTGTCCCTTCCAAGCACGATGTTGCAACTCACTGATCTGATGGAAGCCACTACCCTTCTGACTTCTAAAAGCACCATGCTACAACTCACTGAGCTGATGGAAGCCACTACCCTTCTGACTTCTAAAAGCACCATGCTACAACTCACTGAGCTAATGGAAGCTACAACCATTCTGTCTTCTCCAAGCACCATGCTACAACTCACTGAGCTGATGGAAGCCACTACCCTACTGTCTTCTCCAAGCACCATGCTACAACTCACTGAGCTGATGGAAGCCACTACCCTACTGTCTTCTCCAAGCACCATGCTACAACTCACTGAGCTGATGGAAGCCACTACCATTCTGTCTTCTCCAAGCACCATCCTGCAACTCACTGAGCTAATGGATGCCACTACCCTTCTGTCTTCTCCAAGCACCATGCCACAACTCACTGAGCTAATGGAATCTACAACCATTCTGTCTTCTCCAAGCACCATGCTACAACTCACTGAGCTGATGGAAGCCTCTACCTTCTGTCTTCTCCAAGCACCATGCTACAACTCACTGAGCTGATGGAAGCCACTACCTTCTGTCTTCTCCAAGCACCATGCTGCAACTCACTGAGCTGATGGAAGCCACTACCTTCTGTCTTCTCCAAGCACCATGCTGCAACTCACTGAGCTGATGGAAGCCACTACCTTCTGTCTTCTCCAAGCACCATGCTGCAACTCACTGAGCTGATGGAAGCCACTACCTTCTGTCTTCTCCAAGCACGATGCTGCAACTCACTGAGCTAATGGAAGCCACTACCCTTCTGTCTTCTCCAAGCACCATGCTGCAACTCACTGAGCTGATGGAAGCCACTACCTTCTGTCTTCTCCAAGCACGATGCTGCAACTCACTGAGCTAATGGAAGCCACTACCCTTCTGTCTTCTCCAAGCACCATGCTACAACTCACTGAGCTAATGGATGCCACTACCCTTCTGTCTTCTCCAAGCACGATGCTGCAATTCACTGAGCTGATGGAAGCCACTACCCTTCTATCTTCCTCAGTGTTTCTCTTTATCTATGTGGAACACACATTCACGTGTACCTGCATGTGACACACACACACACAATCACACACCTGAGTGTGACACAAATTTGGCGGTGTGTCGGCGGGTGTTGCCGCTTCACACCTCTCCAGACGGATTCTCAACAGGTGCGGCCGCCGTGCACTATGGGTAATTCATGTCGAGTGCAGAGCGGCTGAAAGAGGTGCATTGCCAAATCAACTCACGACAAAAACAAAAATAAAAATAAACAATAGAAACTACTTCCTGATAACCTCTGAGTTTGGCTGTGACTCAAATGATACCCTGTCACCCAGTATAATAAAGGACTTTGTCTTTCTGTAGAGCTCTACATGGGGAATAGGTATCAGTTGAAACGGCGCTGTTGAGTTTTTACAAGTTCTCCATACTGTAATATCATAGTCAGTCTTTAACCCCCAGGCCCTCTCCCTCTCTCCCTCTCCCTCTCCCTCTCCCTCTCCCTCTCCATCTCCCTCTCTGTAATATCAGAGTCAGTCTTTAACCCCCAGGCCCTCTCCCTCTCCCTCTCTCCCTCTCCCTCTCCCTCTCCCTCTCCATCTCCCTCTCTGTAATATCAGAGTCAGTCTTTAACCCCCAGGCCCTCTCCCTCTCTCCCTCTCCCTCTCCCTCTCCCTCTCCCTCTCCATCTCCCTCTCTGTAATATCAGAGTCAGTCTTTAACCCCCAGGCCCTCTCCCTCTCTCTCTCTCCCTCCCTCTCCCTCTCCCTCTCCCTCTCCCTCTCCCCCTCTCTCCCTCTCCCTCTCCCCTTCTCCCTCTCCCTCTCCCTCTCTGGTCCCTCCCTGTTTCACTGTCTTCACTAATTTGTTATTCGAATGATGATGTCCATGTAGCAGGGTGTGTCTATAAAACAGCTGCTTGTGAGTAGAAGCCATGCTGTATATAGAAGCCCTGTGGAGAGGAGAGCAGACACAGATTGTAGCTAGCGCACAAATGTAGAGTACTGTAGTTATCCAAGGCTGTAACAGACAACATTTTAGAAGAAACAATCCTTTGCCTGGATATAAGCTTGGCTGCATTCAGAAAACAAACCAAACACTATGGACCAGTTTTCTGGACGCAGATGAATAAACCTAGTCCTGGACTAAACATCCACTTCAATGAAGATTCTGCATTTTGCATGCTTTTTAGACCAGGACTAGGATTAATCTGTGTCTGGGAAGCCAGCCATGTAAACACTTACACAAAGCTAGGATTCTAGAACACAACCAACTGATTGCAGCATTACTACAGCATTACCACAAAGAGGTAAGTGGAAAATGGAGAAGGTAGGGAACTTGTTTGCCTGCCATATATTAAAGATACAAATTGGCTGAAAGGAATTGGCTGAAAATAATAAATAGAAAAATATACCAGTTTCATTTGAGGACAAAAACGTTGACAGCTGCACCATAATAAATGGGAAGAGATGTACCAATTTTCGATGTATCAATTCCACGACACATGGTTTATGAACTGGTACAAAATACTACACTTGATTCAACACAATTTCAATTATTATATAGAACTCTTGCCACCAACAGAATGCAATGTACAGTATATACAGTATATGGGGCATAAAACAATCTCAGCTCTGTAGATTTTGTTACGAAGAGACAGAATCAATAGATCATTTAATCTGGTATTGTCCCTATTTAGCTTATTTCTGGTCACAGGTTCAGGAATAGTTCAAAAATCACAACATGCACTTAAAATGAACCTTCCAAATACCAGTGTTGGGCGAAAGGAAAAGCCATAATTACGTCAATAAATAATATAATAATACTAGTAGGAAAGGTTTTCATCTTTAGCTCACAATCTGTGGATAATATACAATTAGAAAGGTAAAAAATATATGCAAAACATCACAGCACAACTGAAAAATATATGGCACATGGAAACCAAATGAGGGTGGTCTATGGTGATAGGTGGGATGGGCTGACAGTGGCTGAGGGGTGGGATTAAAGAGCTGATGTTTGATAATGTATTATTGTGATGTGATTGCTTTATATAAATGTACCATGGATGTAAAATGTGTATGTAAAATGTATATGTAAAATGTGTGTATATGTAGCAGAAAATACCTGTATATATGTCCTCCAAAGAGGGGGTGGTGGAGAGGTAAAAATACATATTACAATTTATAAAATAAGGATTCTAGATCACCCTGATCCTAACACTGTCTTGGTCCATTCTAGACCCAGTCTCCTGTGGGAGGACTTCCAATGGGCTCCCAGGACTGATCCACTTCTTAAAGAATCTGGAGATTGATGACATCACAGTTTGATCCTGCCTCATCTTATTTTGAAACCTGTCCTTTCCTAAACCTAGTCCACTGCTACCATGTGTGTGTGTCCTCTCCCTGCTCTCTCCTCTGCTGCAGGCTTCTGGGTCTCAGTGGGCCCATCTGGTCTCCCTAGCATAGAATCAGGGACACAGCTAGACAGGGGCCCCTAGTCACCCTCCTACAGCACACACACAAACACACACGCACTCGCTAGATATATTTCATGAAAATTCAACAGAGGTAGGGTGGTTACAAGTACATTTGTTTACATAGTTTACTAAATGAATTCAGACTTTTATCGTGTTTAATGATTTTTCAGAAGCAGAAGAGATTCTCCCACATTCTCCACAACAGAAAGAAGTCAATGTGACCTGTGACCCAGAGAGAGAAACAACAGCTGAGCAATTATTTTATCTGCAGACTAAAGCATCAACATGAGTACCATGTAGTAGAGTGTGAGAAATAGACTGTGCTGTAATCTATTCCTTCATAATCTGTCACCGGGAGTCAGAAGATATTTACATGGCACAAACATCAGGCTGTTCACTTCAGGGTCGTTATTTGATGAAGTCGCGACAAATGTTTCCCACAAACGCCCCCCCCTCCCCCCCCCCCCCCGTTTCTGTGTCTGCCTGCATGTATTTCCTTTATTGGGAACGCAAATGAAAGATTCCCCTGCTTTCTGGAAAGTTGAAACGCGAGGGAGTGAGAGAGGGAAAGAGCGGCGTTTAGCATTGTGTCTCTGTCGGTCTCTCTCTGCTCCACATACGTTGTGATGGAGTAGCTATGAATAAGCATGAGGGAGGAACTACACAGGTGACACGCTTGACTCCTGTTATTCTGGTTACACGAACAAAAGCGAGAGTAGGAGGAAGGTGGAGGGGAGGAGAGGAGGGGAGGAGGGTAGTCCCCTGAGAACACTTTGCTTTTCTACAGCGAGGAGGATAAAACCCACATGTTAATGATGCAGTCAAAAAAAAAACACTGTACTCACACACACACACACACACACTGCGTCTCAGAGAACGGGAGGTACTGCTTCCACTCCTAAATGTGTTTCAGGGGAAAAATAAGCTCCCATCGTTTTGCTGCTGTCATGTAACATGTCAGTTATTCAGAGACATACTGTAGTTAAACTAGACATAAGCTACACACAACCAGTCATGTTCTGTGCAAATAAAACTGATTCAACCGAGCAAGTCATCTCTGACCCACAGCGTCTAGACAGAGTCAGAAAATTGTGGAAATTGTGTATTTTTAGAGACCTCAGAGACAGAGAAGGATTCAATTTCAGACAGATACACAGGCTCGGAGTGTGTGAGCTGAAGACAGAGAGAGAGACAGAGAGAGAGACAGAGAGAGAGACAGAGAGAGAGAGAGACAGACAGAGACAGACAGACAGACAGACAGACAGACAGACAGACAGACAGACAGACAGACAGACAGACAGAGAGACAGAGAGAGAGAGAGAGACAGACAGACATAGAGAGACAGAGAGAGAGAGAAAGAGAGAGAGACAGAGAGAGAGACAGAGTGAGATAGAGAGACAGAGAGAGAGACAGAGAGAGAGTGAGATAGAGAGAGAGACAGAGAGTGAGATAGAGAGAAAGAGAGAGAGTGAGAGAGAGAGAAAAATAGTGATTGAGTTTGAGAGAGAGAGAAAAAAATAATACGGTCCTTGAGCAAAAGAAGGATAGAGTTTAAGAGCAGGTGAAGTGGAGTAAGAGAGGGAGGAAAGAGGATGAGGGACTAGGAGTGGCCCTCAGGGTCAGGGTGTGAGACTGAAGAGGGAGCTCGAATGTCCTTATTTCAGGTGAGGTGGATCCCTGCGTTTTCCTTGAGGTCAAAGGGAAGAAGTGGGTGGAAGAGGCCATAGAGGGCCTGGGACTGGGGAGAGAGGGATAGGGGGAGGGGGAGAGGGAGAGGGGAGAGGAGGAGGAAAGAGAAAGAGGCTGGGTAGAGTTGGAGAAAGTGATAGGGGGAGAGGGTCAGGGTAGGAATGGAGAAAGAGAGAGATAAAGAGAGAGAGAAACGCACGCACGCACGCACACACACACGGACAGTGGTGTCAGACTAACAGGATGTGTGATACACGCTGACCTCTAATGTAAAGGCCAAGCAACCTGGGACAGGATTAGATGCAATGGTAGATACACTAATTAACACAGATACTAGGGTGTAACTGATAGGGGCACACACACACACACATGATTTATCTCTGACTGGCAATTCATCTGTCTGAACACAATAGTCTGTGTACTAAACACACTTGTCATTCATCTGCTAATACAGTGTGTTTATGTGTGTGTGTGTTTGTGTGTGTGTGCGTGTGTGTGTGCTTGTGTGGTTGTGTTTATGTGGTGCGTGGTGCGTGGTGTGTGTGTGTGTGTGTGTGTGTGTGTGTGTGTGTGTGTGTGTGTGTGTGTGTGTGTGTGTGTGTGTGTGTGTGCGTGTGTGTGTGTGTGTGCGTGTGTGTGTGCGTGTGTGTGTATATCTCCAGAGGTGTCGTAGCACAGTTGACAGATAAAAACCCACTGAATGAACGTGTGTTTCTCTGTGGTATTGTTCACCTGTCTAACAGCACGGCTTCTTCTCTTTCTTTCTGCTCAGGTCCTCTCATAACAACTCTGATATAGTCTTATAGTCTTACATTTGTCAAATACATTACATTATTTAATTGTTACAGTACTCTGGTGAGAATCATTGTCACTCTCAGAGTTGATGATGACATTTGTCTTTTTGCTAATGAATGATTTGATTAGCAGAGAAAACTAGAGAAAAGACAGGTATAGAAGAAATACAAATAGAGACAGAGATGGCAATAGAGAGAGAACGATATATATAGAGAGAACGATATATATATAGAGAGAATGATATATATAGAGAGAGAACGATATATATAGAGAGAGAATAATATATATAGAGAGAGAACGATATATATAGAGAGAACGATATATATATATAGAGAGAACGATATATATAGAGAGAGAACGATATATATAGAGAGAACGATATATATATAGAGAGAACGATATATATAGAGAGAGAACGATATATATATAGAGAGAATAATATATATAGAGAGAGAACGATATATATAGAGAGATAACGATATATATAAAGAGAGAATGATATATATAGAGAGAGAATGATATATATAGAGAGAGAATGATATATATAGAGAGAGAACAATGTACATAGAGAGAGAACGATATATATAGAGAGAGAACGATATATATAGAGAGAGAACAATGTACATAGAGAGAGAACGATATATATAGAGAGAGAACGATATATATAGAGAGAGAATGATATATATAGAGAGAGAACAATGTACATAGAGAGAGAACAATATATATATAGAGAGAACGATATATATAGAGAGAGAACGATATATATATAGAGAGAATGATATATATAGAGAGAGAACAATGTACATAGAGAGAGAACGATATATATATAGAGAGAACGATATATATATAGAGAGAACGATATATATATAGAGAGAGAACGATATATATAGAGAGATAACGATATATATAAAGAGAGAATGATATATATAGAGAGATAATTATATATATAGAGAGAGAACAATGTACATAGAGAGAGAACGATATATACATAGAGAGAGAACGATATATGCATAGAGAGAGAACGATATATACATATAGAGAGAGAACGATATATATATATATATATATATATATATATAGAGAGAGAACGATATATATATATATATAGAGAGAGAGAACGATATATATATAGAGAGAACGATATATACATATAGAGAGAGAACGATATATATATATATATAGAGAGAGAGAGAACGATATATATATATATAGAGAGAGAGAGAACGATATATATAGAGAGAGAATGATATATATAGAGAGAGAACGATATATATATATATATAGAGAGAGAGAACGATATATATATATATATATAGAGAGAGAGAACGATATATATAGAGAGATAACGATATATATAGAGAGAACGATATATATATAGAGAGAACGATATATATAGAGAGATAACGATATATATAAAGAGAGAATGATATATATAGAGAGATAATTATATATATAGAGAGAGAACAATGTACATAGAGAGAGAACGATATATACATAGAGAGAGAACGATATATGCATAGAGAGAGAACGATATATTCATATAGAGAGAGAACGATATATATATATATATAGAGAGAGAACGATATATATAGAGAGAGAATGATATATATAGAGAGAGAACGATATATATAGAGAGAGAATGATATATATAGAGAAAGAACGATATATGCATAGAGAGAGAACGATATATACATATAGAGAGAGAACGATATATATATGTAGAGAGAGAACGATATATATAGAGAGAGAATTATATATATATAGAGAGAGAACGATATATATAGAGAGAGAATAATATATATAGAGAGAGAATGATATATATAGAGAGAGAATTATATATAGAGAGAGAGAACGATATATATAGAGAGAACGATATATACATAGAGAGAGAACGATATATATATATAGAGAGGGAATGATATATATATATATAGAGAGAGAGAGAGAACGATATATATAGAGAGAGAACGATATATATAGAGAGAAAACGATATATAGAGAGAGAGAATGAAATATATATATAGAGAGAACAATATATATAGAGAGAACGATATACATATAGAGAGAACGATATATATATAGAGAGAACGATATATATATATATAGAGAGAGAACGATATATATATAGAGAGAGAACGATATAGAGAGAGAACGATATATATAGAGAGAGAACGATATATATAGAGAGAGAACGATATACATATAGAGAGAGAACGATATATATAGAGAGAGAACGATATACATATAGAGAGAGAACGATATGTATAGAGAGAGAACAATATACATATAGAGAGAACGATATATATAGAGAGAGAACGATATATATAGAGAGAGATGGAGTGAGCGAGTAAGACAGATGGAAATAGAGAGAGAACGATATACTGTATATATAGAGAGAGAGCGAGTAAGACAGAGGGAAATAGAGAGAGAACGATATATATATACAGAGAGAGAGAACAAGTAAGACAAAGGGAAATAGAGAGAGAACGATATATATATATATATAGAGAGAGAGAGAGAGAGAGAACGAGTAAGACAGAGGGAAATAGAGAGAGAACGATATATATATACAGAGACAGAGAATGAGTAAGACAGAGGGAAATAGAGAGAGAACGATATATAGAGAGAGATGGAGTGAGAGTAAGACAGAGGGAAATAGAGAGAGAACAATATATAGAGAGAGATGTAGTGAGAGAGTAAGACAGAGGGAAATAGAGAGAGAACGATATATATATAGAGAGGGAGTGAGCGAGTAAGACAGAGGGAAATAGAGAGAGAACGATATATAGAGAGAGATGGAGTGAGAGAGTAAGACAGATGGAAATAGAGAGAGAACGATATATAGAGAGAGATGGAGTGAGAGAGTAAGACAGAGGGAAATAGAGAGAGAACGATATATAGAGAGAGGGAGTGAGAGAGTAAGACAGAGGGAAATAGAGAGAGAACGATATATATAGAGAGAGGGAGTGAGAGAGTAAGACAGGGAAATTAGAGAGAAAGAGAGAGAGAGATTTAAAATACAAACCACATTTATGTTTATTCATTGTCGCTTTTGTACTTTAACTATTTGCACATAATATGACATTTCAAATGTCTTTATTCTTTTTGAGTGTAATGTTTACTGTTCATTTTTATTGTTAATTTCACTTTTGTTTATTATCAACTTCACTTGCTTTGGCAATGTTAACATATGGTTCCCATGCAAATAAAGCCCTTAATAAATTGAAGAGAGAGAGAGAGATTTCAAAAAAGCTTTTGACTCAATTTGAAAGTGGTGTTGGCGGAAAAACATACAACATCGTAAAACAACAAGTCTGCGGATAAAATTGGCAAAAAACACACATTTCTTTCCACAGGGCCGCGGGCTGAGACAGGGATGCAGCTTGAGCCCCACCCTCTTCAACATATATATCAACATATTGGTGAGGGCACTAGAACAGTCTGCAGCACTCAGCCTCACACTACTAGAATCTGAAGTCTAATGTCTACTGTTTGCTGATGATCTGTCCCCAACCAAGGAGGGCCTACTGCAGCACCTAGATCTTCTGCACAGATTCTGACAAACCTGGGCTCTGACAGTAAATCCTAGTAAGACCAAAATAATGGTGTTCCAAAAAAGTACAGTTGCCAGGACCACGAATACAAATGAGTCTAGTCACCATTGCCCTATGAAGCACACAAAAATCTATACATACCTCGGACTAAACATCAGCACCACAGGAAACTTCCACAAAGCTGTGAACGATCTGAGAGACAAGGCAAGAAAGGCCTTCTGAGCCATCAAAAGGAACATAGAATTTGACATCCCAATTAGGATCCTTGAATCAGTTATAGAACCCATTGCCCTTTATGGTTGTGAGGTCTGGGGTCCGCTCACCAACCAAGATTTCACAAAATGGGACAAACACCAAATTGAGACTGCATGCAGAGTTCTGCTAAAATATCCTCTGTGTACAACGTAAAACACCAAATAATGCATGCAGAGCAGAATTAGGCTGATACCCACTAATTATCAATATCCTGAAAAAAACCTTTAACCATCCTATTAGGTTGCGCGTCAATTTGACCTATTTCCACTTTTGAGTTGTCTAAACCACTAGTTAACCTTTCTTTTTGTCCATGAAATTAAATGACTATTCCTCATTTAGGGTCCTGAACATCACTTCAAAATGTGGACACACTGATGCGTTGTGGAATGTCTGTGTAGATGTTGTATACAAACATGATGTGGGTCATTTTGACCAGGAGGCTTTCATGTGTATAAATATTTGCACAGGTCCAAAATAAACACGTGTATTTGATGTATTTAGTTTTGACTGGTTCTGGTTGCATTTAAATAATTCTGTTTGGGTGATAAGGAGCTTTCCCAAGCGTCTCCTTCTCAGTGTGAGAGCAGCAGATCTCTGACACAAACGCTCCAAAATGAGCTCCAAACAGAACATGCTT
The DNA here is from genome assembly GCF_057628025.1 of Oncorhynchus mykiss. Lineage (NCBI taxonomy): Eukaryota > Metazoa > Chordata > Actinopteri > Salmoniformes > Salmonidae > Oncorhynchus > Oncorhynchus mykiss. The sequence continues at coordinate 60,311,247 of NC_143040.1, forward strand.
GTTTGTGAGAAAGGAATTATGTTTAACACATAGTTCTTAAATATAGTCTTTGAATTAAAATGTTGTTGTATTTCTTCTTTCTGAAAGGTCTGACAAGACTAAATCAAGTTTTGGCTGATTTTACTTGATTCTTTGACTGTCTTGAATATGTTTAAACTGTCAATCTGACCCAGACCGCATTGGAAGGAATTTTTTTAACAAAGCCATCACCCACAGAGAGATGAACCTGGAGAAGAGTCCCCTAAGTAAGCTGGTCCTGGGGCTCTGTTCACAAACACAAACGGACCCCACAGAGCCCCAGGACAGCAACACAACTAGGCACAACCAAATCATGAGAAAACAAAAATATAATTACTTGACACATTGGAAAGATTTTACAAAAAAACTGAGAAAACTCAAATTTGATTTGGCCCTAAACAGAGAGTACACAGCGGCTGAATACCTGACCACTGTGACTGACCCAAACTTAAGGAAAGCTTTGACTATGTACAGACTCAGTGAGCATAGCCTTGCTATTGAGAAAGGCACAAAATGAGGTGGAAACCTAGCTGCACTTCCTAACCTCCTGCCAAATGTATGACCATATTAGAGACACATATTTCTCTCAGATTACACAAATCCACAAATAATTCAAAAATAAACCCAATTTTGATAAACTCCCATATTTACTGGGTGAAATACCAGTGTGCAATCACAGCAGCAATATTTGTGACCAGTTGTCACAAGAAAAGGGCAACCAGTGAAGAACGAACACCATTGTAAATAAATCCCATATTTATGTTTATTTATTTTTACTTTTCTACTTTAACTATTTGCAGATAATATGACATTTGAAATGTCTTTATTATTTTGGAATTGTAATGTTTACTGTAAAAAAATGTCCCACTTTTGTTTATTATCTATTTCACTTGCTTTGGCCATGTTAAAGCCCTGCAATTGAATTGAATTGAGAGAGAGATGGGATATCATAGTAGTGCTTGGTTGGTTCTCTTCTCCAATGGGAACAATCCTGGAGATATCTATCATTATATGTCACCTACTGTACCTCTCTCTCTCTCTCTCTCTCTCTCTCTCGTCGGAGTGCATGCTGGGAGTGAGTCGTCAAGCAGAATGTTTGTGAGAGCGAATGGAATTTATTTTCACTCTATTGGGTTTTGGTATGCACTGGTTGATAGTAGCCAGATTTCTAGGGAGGGAGTACCTCCGTTTTATAGAGGCCTTCTCAGAGTGTGGAGCGTAATGAAGGTGTCCAGAAGAACTTCAGCGGAGTCAGTGCATTGGCTGTTGGAGGAACCTCTGGTGTATGGGGCAAGACTGGATTGTACAACTGCAGCTGTTCCACATTTCTCCAAGATTCTGGTGAAGGGGAAAATCATCACCTTAAGACAGTTAATGGCCATGGCTGGGCCCGCCTTAATGGATGGAAGAAGGGTGGCAGAACATTTGGGGATGAGGTCGGAAAGGATTGTCGGACAAATGCTGGGGAGCTGTAGGAAGGCTCTGTCAGCGGAGGAATGGGATATGCTTAGTAGCCACAAGAAGAAGGTGCAAGATGAAGACGTCTCATTTCCAAAACTAGGGATTACACCAAATATCCCAGAGTCAGAAAGAAAGGCGTTATTGCTGGATTTGAGAGGGTTGGAGGAGGTGGGTTTGGATGAGGTGAATGGGAAGGAATTGTATAGGGGGTGTGTCAAGGTGTTGAATAAAGATACATTGAAAAATAGAAAAGATACTCCATGGAGGGTAAAATTGGGCATTGATGACAAGGTAAAGCCAGCATGGAGAGCACTGTACAAGCCACCGTTACAAAAGGGTACTGGTGATATGTAATGGAGGGTTTTACATGGCATCATTGCAGTTAATGCTTTTGTATCTGTTATTAACTCAGATGTTAGAGATGGATGTCCTTTTTGTAATATAAGAGAAACCATTTTTCACTGTTTTATGGAGTGTGAGAGGATAAAACCGCTATTGGAAATGCTGGAATCTTTGTTTAAAGCTGTAGGGGAGTTTTTCAATAACACTGTTTTTATTTTGGGGTTTCAATATAGTAAACAACAGAAAAGAAAATGTCAAATGTTAAATTTTATTTTGGGACAAGCTAAGATGTCAATTTTTCTGAGTAGGAAACATAAGGTAGAAACGGGATATGGGCAGGATGTAAGATGTGTTTTTAAAGGTTTAGTGAAAGCAAGAATAAAAGTAGATTTTGAGTTCTTTTCAGCTTTAAAAGATCTCCTATTATTTGAGGAGAAGTGGGCCTACGAAGGAGCGCTTTGTTTTGTAGAGGAGGGGAAATTATTTTTTGCTGCTGAAATAAGTTGAATGTATATGTTATGTATTTATTTTTGTTTAGGAATTACATTTGTTATTTCATTTCTGAAAAGGCAGTGTGTCATTATTTATGTTAACACTTGAGTAAAAAATAAAGGTTTTATAAAACTCTCTCTCTCTCTCTCTCCTGGAGTTAACCATCACAGTGTGTCATCTCTGTCACTAGTCTAGGTGGAGAAGGGACAGTCAGCAGAGTAGACATGTGGACTGTGTGACATATAGACACCTATATACAGTACCCTGTGCTGCTTATTCAACACAGCTGAGGTTTAAAAACAGAAACATCCCACCAGGGGATGCACTAAGCTCAACAAACTCTCTCCATTTCCATCCATCCCTCTTCATACTACAATCCACACTGAGTATACCAAACATAAGGAAAAGATTCCTAATGTGAGTGTCGAAAGTGTTCCACAGGGATGCTGGCCCATGTTGACTCCAATGCTTCCCACAGTTGTGTCAAGTTGGCTGGATGTCCTTTGGCTGGAGGACCATTCTTGATACACTCTGGAAACTGTTGAGGTTGAAAAACCCAGCAGCGTTGCAGTTCTTGATACAAACTGGTGCACCTGGCACCTACTACTATAACCAGTTCAAAGGCACTTTGCCCATTCACCCTCTGATTGGCACACATACACATTCCATGTCTCAATCGTCTCAGTGACAGAGAACAAGGAGATACGCTGAAAGGTTCAGCAATACTAAGCTCTCAGAACATGTGATGGGTTCTAGGGCTCCAAACATAGCTATGTGTTTCAGTTTAGACTATACCCACTACTATACCCACTACTATACCCACTACTTATGAACATAACAAGTTGAAGTTTAAGGTTAAGCTTCAGCTAATTAAAATCGTTGACGTAGTTGCATGTGATCGAAGGCTACATGTTAGCTGTCCCCATTGGCAAAACCTGGCATATGTAGCCCTATGCTAACATCACCAGGTGGCAGTGATTATTTCTAGTAACAAATTACGCATCCACAAGTATGGACCCTATAAGTTTGTCCAAATGGTGAACCTAGATAAGCCAAAAGTCATGGTGGATAATGTCCATAGGTTACAGACAGATATTACCACTAAATCTACTGAACTAGAGGATTCCATCCCAGAACTGTTGGAAATCCAGAGCAGGCTTTCTAAACAGTTAGAGAGTTACTGTGGAGGTCTGTCTCAGAGGACCATAGCAGGGGGTCAAGCCCTGCCGTGTATACCCGAAAGAGCTCATCCCTTCTGGGCTGGAATTAAAGCTATGTCCCCCTGTCCTGACATCATAATGGTGGTGGCAACATCCTTTCGGACTGTGTGTGTGTGTGTGTGTGTGTGTGTGTGTGTGTGTGTGTGTGTGTGTGTGTGTGTGTGTGTGTGTGTGTGTGTGTGTGTGTGTGTGTGTGTGTGTGTGTGCGCGTGTTGGGGACTGTCATGCATCTCGGCCAGCGACATGATTCATGAAAATGTCACGCTGACGGGAGCTCAAACTGAGAGAGAACAGTCTGTTCTTCCAAAATACCCCATCTGACAAATAACACTGCAGGAGAAACACACACAGAACTGTAAACAGACACACACTAGCACAGACACTGTTCTGTGATGGCTCTGGTGCTGGTCAGTACTATACTGTTCTGTGGTGGCTCTGGTGCTGGTCAGTACTGTGTTGAGGACAGAGTCAGTGTTGGTCAGTACTGTGTTGAGGCCATAGTCAGTGTTGGTCAGTACTGTGTTGAGGACAGAGTCAGTGATGTTCAGTAATGTGTTGAGGACAGAGTCAGTGATGGTCAGTACTGCGTTGAGGATAGAGTCAGTGATGTTCAGTAATGTGTTGAGGACAGAGTCAGTGATGGTCAGTACTGTGTTGAGGTCACAGTCAGTGATGGTCAGTACTGTGTTGAGGACAGAGTCAGTGTTGGTCAGTACTGTGTTGAGGACAGAGTCAGTGATGGTCAGTACTGTGTTGAGGACAGAGTCAGTGCTGGTCAGTACTGTGTTGAGGACAGCGTCAGTTCTGGTCAATACTGTGTTGAGGACAGAGTCAGTGATGGTCAGTACTGTGTTGAGGACAGAGTCAGTGATGTTCAGTACTGTGTTGAGGTCAGAGTCAGTGATGGTCAGTACTGTGTTGAGGACAGAGTCAGTGCTGGTCAGTACTGTGTTGAGGACAGCGTCAGTTCTGGTCAATACTGTGTTGAGGACAGAGTCAGTGATGGTCAGTACTGTGTTGAGGACAGAGTCAGTGATGGTCAGTACTGTGTTGAGGACAGAGTCAGTGATGGTCAGTACTGTGTTGAGGACAGAGTCAGTGCTGGTCAGTACTGTGTTGAGGACAGCGTCAGTTCTGGTCAATACTGTGTTGAGGACAGAGTCAGTGATGGTCAGTACTGTGTTGAGGACAGAGTCAGTGATGTTCAGTACTGTGTTGAGGACAGAGTCAGTGATGGTCAGTACTGTGTTGAGGACAGAGTCAGTGATGGTCAGTACTGTGTTGAGGACAGAGTCAGTGATGTTCAGTAATGTGTTGAGGACAGAGTCAGTGGTGGTCAGTATTGTGTTGAGGACAGAGTCAGTGATGGTCAGTACTGTGTTGAGGACAGAGTAAGTGATATTCAGTACTGTGTTGAGGACAGAGTCAGTGATGGTCAGTACTGTGTTGAGGACAGAGTCAGTGATGATCAGTACTGTGTTGAGGACAGAGTCAGTGATGATCAGTACTGTGTTGAGGACAGAGTCAGTGATGATCAGTACTGTGTTGAGGACAGAGTCAGTGATGATCAGTACTGTGTTGAGGACAGAGTCAGTGATGGTCAGTACTGTGTTGAGGACAGAGTCAGTGATGGTCAGTACTGTGTTGAGGACAGAGTCAGTGATGGTCAGTACTGTGTTGAGGACAGAGTCAGTGATGTTCAGTAATGTGTTGAGGACAGAGTCAGTGATGTTCAGTAATCTGTTGAGGACAGAGTCAGTGATGTTCAATAATCTGTTGAGGACAGAGTCAGTGATATTCAGTACTGTGTTGAGGACAGAGTCAGTGATGGTCAGTAATGTGTTGAGGACAGAGTCAGTGATGGTCAGTACTGTGTTGAGGACAGAGTCAGTGATGATCAGTACTGTGTTGAGGACAGAGTCAGTGATGGTCAGTAATGTGTTGAGGACAGAGTCAGTGATGGTCAGTACTGTGTTGAGGTCAGAGTCAGTGATGGTCAGTACTGTGTTGAGGACAGAGTCAGTGATGGTCAGTACTGTTTTGAGGTCAGAGTCAGTGATGGTCAGTACTGTGTTGAGGACAGAGTCAGTGATGATCAGTACTGTGTTGAGGTCAGAGTCAGTGATGATCAGTACTGTGTTGAGGACAGAGTCAGTGATGATCAGTACTGTGTTGAGGACAGAGTCAGTGATGATCAGTACAGTGTTGAGGACAGAGTCAGTGATGGTCAGTACTGTGTTGAGGACAGAGTCAGTGATGGTTAGTACTGTGTTGAGGACAGAGTCAGTGATGGTCAGTACTGTGTTGAGGACAGAGTCAGTGATGATCAGTAATGTGTTGAGGACAGAGTCAGTGATGTTCAGTAATCTGTTGAGGACAGAGTCAGTGATATTCAGTAATCTGTTGAGGACAGAGTCAGTGATGTTCAATAATCTGTTGAGGACAGAGTCAGTGATGATCAGTACTGTGTTGAGGACAGAGTCAGTGATATTCAGTAATCTGTTGAGGACAGAGTCAGTGATGTTCAATAATCTGTTGAGGACAGAGTCAGTGATGGTCAGTACTGTGTTGAGGACAGAGTCAGTGATGTTCAATAATCTGTTGAGGACAGAGTAAGTGATATTCAGTACTGTGTTGAGGACAGAGTCAGTGATGGTCAGTACTGTGTTGAGGACAGAGTCAGTGATGATCAGTACTGTGTTGAGGACAGAGTCAGTGGTGGCTTGCATCTGTATGCGTATGATTCAGTCTGCTATAAATATGTCTGCCCTTTCTGCCTGGCCAACCACACGGATTAGCAACTCTCTTCACTGGGCTCACCAGCCCTAAACAAACACAAGATGCACACACACATAAACACAGATACCGTGAAAAACACAAAATAGAGTTGAGAAGGACTTGCCCGCAGCATTCAAAACTACTGTTTGATTCTGATTCACAGATCTTTCTCTCTCTCTCTCTCTCTCTCTCTCTCTCTCTCTCTCTCTCTCTCTCTCTCTCTCTCTCTCTCTCTCGCTCTCTCTCTCTCTCTATCGCTCTCTCTCTCTCTCTCTCTCTCTCTCTCTCATCCCTAATGCTGTCCACTAAATAGTCAATATACTGTAGGTACAGACAGCCTGGCATCTGGTTTTACACTGACTTCCATTCCTTTCTGTTCATCTCTCCACTCACCCAGCTTTTATCCCAATTACTCCCTAACCATCAACCCTGTCTGTCCAATCCCAGTCACTCCCTAACCATCACTCCTGTCTGTCCAACCCCAGTCACTCCCTAACCATCACCCCTGTCCGTCCAACCGCAGTCAAACCCTAACCATCACCCCTATCTTTCCAACCCCAGTCAATCCCTAACCTTCACCCGTATCTTTCCAACCCCAGTCAATCTGTAACCATCACCCCTGTCTGTCTAACCCCACTCACTCCCTAACCATCACCCCTGTCTGTCCAACCGCAGTCACTCCATAACCATCACCCCTGTCTGTCCAACCCCACTCACTCCGTAACCATCACCCCTGTCTGTCCAACCCCAGCCACTCCCTAACCATCACCCCTGTCTGTCCAACCCCAGTCACACCTTAAACATCACCCCTATCTTTCCAACCCCAGTCAACCCGTAACCATCACCCCTGTCTGTCCAACCCCACTCACTCCCTAACCATCACCCCTGTGTGTACAACTGCACTCACTCCCTAACCATCACCCCTGTCTGTACAGCCCCAGTCACTCCCTAACCATCACCCCTGTCTGTCCAACCCCAGCCACTCCCTAACCATCACCCCTGTCTGTCCAACCACAGTCACACCCTAACCATCACCCCTGTCTGTCTAACCGCAGTCACTCCCTAACCATCACCCCTGTCTGTCCAACCCCACCCACTCCGTAACCATCACCCCCGTCTGTCCAACCCCAGCCACTCCCTAACCATCACCCCTGTCTGTCCAACCACAGTCACACCCTAACCATCACCCCTGTCTGTCTAACCGCAGTCACTCCCTAACCATCACCCCTGTCTGTCCAACCCCACTCACTCCGTAACAATCACCCCCGTCTGTCCAACCCCAGCCACTCCCTAACCATCACAACTGTCTGTCCAACCACAGTCACACCCTTACCATCACCCCTGTCTGTCCAACCCCAGTCACTCCCTAACCATCACCCCTGTCTGTCCAACCCCAGTCACTCCCTAACCATCACCCCTGTCTGTCCAACCCCAGTCACACCCTAACCATCACCCCTGTCTGTCCAACCCCAGTCACTCCCTTACCATCACCCCTGTCTGTACAACCCCAGTCACTGCCTAACCATCACCCCTGTCTGTCCAACCCCAGTCACACCCTAACCATCACCCCTGTCTGTACAACCCCAGTCACTCCCTAACCATCACCCCTGTCTGTACAACCCCAGTCACTCCCTAACCATCACCCCTGTCTGTCTAACCGCAGTCACTCCATAACCATCACCCCTGTCTGTCCAACCCCACTCACTCCGTAAACATCACCCCTGTCTGTCCAACCCCAGCCACTCCCTAAACATCACCCCTGTCTGTCTAACCACAGTCACACCCTAACCATCACCCCTGTCTGTCCAAACCCAGTCACTCCCTAACCATCACCCCTGTCTGTCCAACCCCACTCACACCCTAACCATCACCCTGTCTGTCCAACCCCACTCACTCCCTAACCATCACCCCCGTCTGTCCAATCCCAGCCACTCCCTAACCCTCACCCCTGTCTGTCTAACCGCAGTCACTCCCTAACCATCACCCCTGTCTGTCCAACACCACTCACTCCGTAACCATCACCCCTGTCTGTCCAACCCCACTCACTCCCTAACCATCACCCCCGTCTGTCCAATCCCAGCCACTCCCTAACCCTCACCCCTGTCTGTCTAACCGCAGTCACTCCCTAACCATCACCCCTGTCTGTCCAACACCACTCACTCCCTAACCATCACCCCCGTCTGTCCAATCCCAGCCACTCCCTAACCCTCACCCCTGTCTGTCTAACCGCAGTCACTCCCTAACCATCACCCCTGTCTGTCCAACACCACTCACTCCGTAACCATCACCCCTGTCTGTCCAACCCCAGCCACTCCCTAACCATCACCCCCGTCTGTCCAATCCCAGCCACTCCCTAACCCTCACCCCTGTCTGTCTAACCGCAGTCACTCCCTAACCATCACCCCTGTCTGTCCAACACCACTCACTCCGTAACCATCACCCCTGTCTGTCTAACCCCACTCACTCCCTAACCATCACCCCTGTCTGTACAACCCCAGTCACTGCCTAAGCATCACCCCTGTCTGAACAACCCCAGTCACTCCCTAACCATCAACCCTGTCTGTCCAACCCCACTCACTCCGTAACCATCACCCCTGTCTGAACAACCCCAGCCACTCCCTAACCATCACCCCTGTCTGTCCAACCACAGTCACACTCTTACCATCACCCCTCTCTGTCTAACCGCAGTCACTCCCTAACCATCACCCCTGTCTGTCCAACCCCACTCACTCCGTAACCATCACCCCCGTCTGTCCAACCCCAGCCACTCCCTAACCATCTTCCCTGTCTGTCCAACCACAGTCACACCCTAACCATCACCCCTGTCTGTCTAACCGCAGTCACTCCCTAACCATCACCCCTGTCTGTCCAACCTCACTCACTCCGTAACCATCACCCCTGTCTGTCCAACCCCAGCCACTCCCTAACCATCACCCCTGTCTGTCCAACCCCAGTCACACCCTAACCATCACCCCTGTCTTTCCAACCCCAGTCACTCCGTAAACATCAACCCTGTCTGTCCAACCCTACTCATTCCCTAACCATCACCCCTGTCTGTCCAACCCCCCTCACTCCCTAACCATCACCCCTGTCTGTACAACCCCACTCACTCCCTTACCATACCCCTGTCTGTCCAACCCCAGTCACTCCCTAACCATCACCCCTGTCTGTCCAACCCCACTCACTCCCTTACCATCACCCCTGTCTGTCCAACCCCACTCACTCCCTTACCATCACCCCTGTCTGTCCAACCCCAGTCACTCCATAACCATCACCCCTGTCTGTCCAACCCGACTCATTCCCTAACCATCACCCCTGTCTGTCCAACCCCACTCACTGCCTTACCATCACCCCTGTCTGTCCATCCCCAGTCACTCCCTAACCATCACCCCTGTCTGTCCAACCCCAGTCACTCCCTAACCATCACCCCTGTCTGTACAACCCCAGTCACTCCCTAACCATCACCCCTGTCTGTCCAACCCCAGTCACACCCTAACCATCACCCCTGTCTGTACAACCCCAGTCACTCCCTAACCATCACCCCTGTCTGTACAACCCCAGTCACTCCCTAACCATCACCCCTGTCTGTACAACCCCAGTCACTCACTAACCATCACCCCTGTCTGTCCAACCCCATTCACTCCGTAACCATCACCCCTGTCTGTCCAACCCCACTCACTCTCTAACCTTCACCCCCGTCTGTCCAACCCCAGCCACTCCCTAACCATCACCCCTGTCTGTCCAACCACAGTCACACCCTAACCATCACCCCTTTCTGTCTAACCGAAGTCACTCCCTAACCATCACCCCTGTCTGTCCAACCACAGTCACACCCTAACCATCACCCCCGTCTGTCCAACCCCACTCACTCCCTAACCCTCACCCCTGTCTGTCCAACCACAGTCACACCCTAACCATCACCCCTGTCTGTCCAACCCCAGCCACTCCCTAACCATCACCCCTGTCTGTCCAACCCCAGTCACACCCTAACCATCACCCCTGTCTGACCAACCCCAGTCACTCCGTAACCATCACCCCTGTCTGTCCAACCCCACTCACACCCTAACCATCACCCCTGTCTGTCAAACTGCAGTCACTCCCCAACCATCACCCCTGTCTGTCCAACCCACTCACTCCCTAACCATCACCCCTTTGTGTACATCCTCACTCACAACCTAACCATCACCCCTGTCTGTCCAACCCCAGTCACTCCCTAACCATCACCCCTGTCTGTACAACCCTCACTCCCCCACCAGCAGATGTAACTCACCCAGAATTGTCATGGTGACCACCATGGTAACCTCTGACCTAGGGGCAAGTGGAAGAGAACCAGGTCAGAGAGAGACAGACAGAGAGCTATGATAGTGGTAACTAGTTATAAAGGTAAGTGGGAGAGAGGGTTGGAGGAAGAAGCAGATCAGAACAGCACAGATCTCCTTTCCCTCCTTCTCCCCTCTCTCTCCATCTCCTCTCTCTCTCCTTTCCCCCCATCTCCCCTCTCTCCATCTCCCCTCTCTCTCATCTCCCCTCTCTCTCCTTTCCCTCCCTCCCCCCTTACCCCTCCATCCCCCCTTACCCCTCCATCCCCCTTACCCCTCCATCCCCCTTACCCCTCCATTCCCCCTTACCCCTCCATCCCCCTTACCCCTCCATCCCCCCTTACCCCTCCATCCCCCCTTACCCCTCCATCCCCCTTACCCCTCCATCCCCCTTTACCCCTCCATCCCCCCTTACCCCTCCATCCCCCCTTACACCTCCATCAACCTTCACGGAAAGAAATACAAACACACACACTAACACACACACAAACACACACAGACTCACACACAGACACTCACACACTCACACAAACACACACACACACAGACCTTGGGCTGGGAAAGTGTGTGTGTGTAGGTGTGCGTGTGTGGTGTTTGTGTGTCTTTATGTGTGTCCTGGGAAACGCCAACGGAAAAAGGCCTCACTCCTCAGTCTCTCAATACCTCACACAGATATTTATATATATTTATATTTATATGTAAATACACATGATAGGTGGCCGCACTCGGGTTTCAATGAAAATACTAGGGCTGAGACACGATACACAGGGGCTAAAGCCAGGAGCTATTAACAACCTGGACATCACTCACTCACTCACTCACACACACACACACACACACACACACACACACACACACACACACACACACACACACACACGCACACACACACACACACACACACACATACACACACACACACACACACACACACACACACACACACACAGCTACCTCACCCCATCTGACCCCGTTCCAAGGCAGAGCCAAGGGAAAATATGACACACACAACACACCTATCCACACACCCTCACAACCTCACACACACACACAGCAACTCCCCCCTGATTTAAGACCGGCATGTCTTATCACTGGGGGGACATTATAAATAGGCCTCAAGTGGCAACCAGACACCAGGGAGCAGGGTAACAAGACGGTCACGGTGGTATTTATAGGGGACGAAGGGACCAACCGACTCACTGGGGTCACCAGGAAGGAGGGAGGGGGGAGGGACATGTGAGAGAGGTTGGATTGACCATGAAGTATTCCATAGCAGCTGTGATGTTAAGATTCAGTAGAGCTGTTGTCATCATGACTCTGACCATGATAGGTTATGGTCAAAACTGGTTCGTGGTCAAGTAAGCTCCATGGTCAAACATGATGGAGAAAGTTTTTAAAAACGAATTTGTTACAACTGCATCCCGTTTCCATTGACCCTGATTTCCACGTTTCCTCGTATCCTCTGACCTTTTCAGTGACGAAAGAACAGGAGGAGAAGGACACAAGGAAGCACAACTACAGTACATTGGGAAATATTCATGAACAATTGCATGCATCCTACTTTTCAGAAATAATATGAGATTCAACAAAGGTGTAGATTAAGAGGCAGCTTAGGGTCTGAAAGAGTTTCTCACAAAACAGTACTGGACAGAGAAAAACAAGAGATGACCAATCAAACAACCAGGCAGTCCAAACTAGGCCAAACTGTTCACACTCACACAAACCCTGTTTAGTGAAACTGTGATGGAATGAATAGGGTGATATATGTTGTATGCCTCTCTCTCAATCTTTCTCTTTCTCTCTCTCTCTCTTTGTCTCTCTTAATTCAATTCAATTTAAGGGCTTTTTTGGCATGGGAAACATATGTTTACATTGCCCAAGCAGGTAAAATAGATAATAAACAAAAATGAAATAAACAATAAAAAATAACAGTAAACATTACACTCACAGAAGTTCCAAAAATAAGAAAGACATTTCAAATGTCATGTTGCGTATATTTACAGAGTTGTAATTGATGTGTAAATAGGTAAAGAACAAAAGGGAAATATAAATAAAACATAAATATTGGTTGTATTAACAAATGTGTTAGTTCTTCACTGGTTGCCCTTTTCTTGTGGCAGCAGGTCAAAAATATTGCTGATGAGATTGCACACTGTGGTACTTCACCCAATATACATGGGAGTTTATCAAAATTCTTTGTGGGTCTGTGTAATCAGAGGGAAATATGTGTCTCTAATATGGTCCTTCATTTTGCAGGAAGTTAGGAAGTGAACTGAGTCTGTACAGTCAAAGCTTTCCTTAAGTTTGGGTCAGTCAGTGTACTCTCCATTTAGGGACTAAAAGCATTCTAATTTGTTCATTTTTTATTTTTTTTAAAATTCTTTCCATTGTGTCAAGTAATTTTCTTTTTGTTTTCTCATGATTTGGTTGTGTTGCTGTCCTGGGGCTCTGTGGCATCTGTTTGTGAACAGAGCCCCAAGACCAGCTTTCTTAAGGGGCTCTTGTCCAGGATCCTCTCTCTGTAGGTGATGGATTTGTTATGGAAGGTTTGGGAATTGCTTCCTCTTAGGTGGTTGTAGAATTTGTATTTTTTCTGGGTTTTGATAATTAGTGGGTATCGGCCTAATTCGGCTCTGCTTGCCTTATTTGGTGTTTTACATTGTACAAGGAGGATATTTTTCCAGATTATTGGTTGGTGAGCGGACCCAAGACCTCACAACCATAAAGGGCAATGAGTTCTATATCTGATTCAAGCATGTTTTTATCCAGATCTTAATAGGTATTTCGAAGGTTATGTTCCTTTTGATGGCGTAGAAGATCGTTCACAGCTTTGTGGAAGTTACCTGGAAGTTACCTGTGGCGCTGATGTTTAGGCCGAGGTTTGTACAGTGTTTTGTGTGCTCTAGGGCAACGATGTCTAGATGGAATTTGTATTTTTGGTCCTGGCAACTGGACCTTGTTTGGAACACCCTTATTTTGTTCTTACTGAGATTTACTGTCAGGGCCCAGGTCTGACTGAATCTGTGCAGAAGATCTAGGTGCTGCTGTAGGCCCTCCTTGGTTGGGGACAGAAGCACCAGATCATCAGAAAACAGTAGACATTTGACTTCAGATTCTAGTAGTGTGAGGCTGAGTGCTGCAGACTGTTCTGGTGCCCTCACCAATATGTTGATATATATGTTGAAGAGGGTGGGGCTTAAGCTGAATTCCTGACTCAGCCCTGTGGAAAGAAATGTGTTAATTTTTTTACCAATTTTAACCACACACTTGTTGTTTGTGTACATGGATTTTATAATGTAGTATATTTTTTCCCCAACACCACTTTCCATCAATTTGTATAGCATGCCCTCATACCAAATTCAGTTGAAAGCTTTTATGAAATCAACAAAGCATGAGAAGATTTTGCCTTTGTTTTGGTTTGTTTGTCTCTCTCTCTTTCTCATTCTCTTTCTCTGTATCTCCCTCTCCGTCTCTCTCTCTCTCCCTCTGTCTGTTTCTCTCTCTCTTTCTCTTTGTTTTTATCTCCCCCTCTCTCTCTCTTGTCTTCATATGACAGGTGGTGTCAGGTTAGAGAATATACACATACAGAAAGATCAAGAAAGGGGCAGAGAGAGAGACGGCGAGGTAGAGAGCGAGAAAGAGAGACAGAAAGAGAGATAAAAAGACAGAGAGAGAAAGAGAGAGAGACTGAAAGAGAGAAATAGAGAGAAAGAGAGAGGATGAAGGCAGCATAGTTGTTAACAGGGTTGGAACATAGTGTTCTACTCTCCAACATAACCAATTAATCCTTATGACACCGTCCAGCTCTCAGAGAGAGAAAGATGTAAAGGGTGAGGATAGAGAGGGAAGGATGGAAAAGGAGAGAAGAGGGAGAGAGAAAAAGGGCTAGTGAAAGAGAGGTAGAGATGAAGAGGAAGAACAACAGGAAGAGCGAGAGAGACTAGCGAGAGAGAGAGAGAGAGAGAGAGAGAGAGAGAGAGAGAGAGAGAGCTACTAGCTGACCTCTGACCTGTGTTACCTGCATAAATAGTGTGCTCTTCTGGAGCGTCGGGGTAGCGCTGAGAGCTAAACGTGTCCCGGCTAACGAAGCTTTCAGCGTGGGGCTGCTCTGACAGCTGGCGGGGGAGGGCCGGGAACTACATGCCATGAAATAAGGAGTCAAATTGATTAGCAATTTTCATTTACACAGCGAAACAAAAGCTGCTCTGCAAATCAGGGGAAGCCATGTTAAAAATGCACTATGCAGAAATCACACTGCCATTTCCTGGTTTCAGTTTATGTGACAAAACAAGCAAATATAGTTTAGGGAATCATTGTACCATCTAAACCGCTGAAAAATATATTTTCTATAACCAAAAATATTGTACTTTTAGCTGTTTTAAGCTGGTGTACAAAACTGAAAGTAAAAGATGCAAAAACGGATCTAACACTTCTTGGCTTCATTGAGAATGACAGAACAATAACACATATTTCTATCTGACTTCGGTCTGGTCGTCCAAAAAGTCACATATGGCAGCTTTATTTGTTGGTGGAGAGACCTGTTGGGGTGAAAACATCTATATATTTTGCCAATGAGAACTAAAGCCAAATATGCTACTTTCACGATACCCTTTATTTGGGAAAGATAGAGAGAGAGAGAGAGAGAGAGACAGAGAGAGAGAAGGGGGAGAGAGGGGGAGAGAGCGCACACAAAAAACTATACCTACCTCAGCCTAAACATTAGTGCCACAGGTAACTTCCACAACGATGTAACTATCTGAGAGACAAGAAATGCAAGAAAAGTCTTCTAGGCCATCAACAGGAACATAAAATGCGGCATACCAATTAGGATCTGGCCAAAAACACTTGAATCAGTTATAGAACCCATTGCCCTTAACGGTTGTGAAGTCTGGGGGTCCGCCCACCAACCAAGAATTCACAGAATGTGACAAACCCCAAATTGAGACTTTTGCAAAAATATTCTGTGTACAACATAATACATGCAGAGCAGAATTAGGCTGATACCCGCTAATGATCAAAATCCAGAAAACAGACTTTAAATTCTACAACCACCTAAAAGGAAGTATTTCCAAAACTTTCCATAACAAAGCCATCACATACAGAGAAATGAACCCGAAGAAAACCCCCCTAAGCAAGTTGGTCCTGGTGCTCTGTTCACGAGCACAAACAGACCCCACAGAGCCCCAGGACAGAAACACAATTAGACCCAACCAAATCATGAGAAAACAAAAAGATAATTACTTGACACATTGGAAAGAATTTACAAAAAAACAAAGCACACTGGAATGTACAGACAAAGTGAGCAAAGCCTTGCTATTGAGAAAGGCCGCTATAGACAGATCTGGCTCTCAAGAGAAGATCGGCTATGTGCACACTGCCCACAAAGTGAGGTGGAAACTGAAGCTGCACTTCATAACCCCTGCCAAATGTATGACCATATTAGAGACACATATTTCCACAAAGACCCGCAAAGAATTCGAAAACAATCTCAATTTTGATCAACTCCCATATCTACTGGGTAAAATAGCACAGTGTGCCATCACAGCAGCAAGATTTGTGACCTGCTGCCACAAGAAAAGGGCAAACAGTGAAGAACAAACACCACCAGTCTTTATATACACCATCAGTCTTTATATACACACCATCAGTCTTTATATACACACCATCAGTCTTTATATACACCATCAGCCTTTATATAAACACCATCAGTATTTATAGACACCATCAGTCTTTATATACACACCATCAGTCTTTATACACACCATCAGTCTTTATATACACCATCAGTCTTTATATAAACACCATCAGTCTTTATATACACCATCAGTCTTTATATACACCATCACTCTTTATATACACCATCAGTCTTTATATCCACCATCAGTCTTTATATACACACCATCAGTCTGTATATACACACCATCAGTCTTTATATACACCATCAGTCTTTATAGACACCTTCAGTCTTTATACACACCATCAGTCTTTATATACACCATCAGTCTTTATATACACACCATCAGTCTATATATACACCATCAGTCTTTATATACACCATCAGTCTTTATATACCCACCATCAGTCTTTATATACACACCACCAGTCTTTATATACACACCATCAATCTTTATATACACACCATCAGTCTTTCTATACACACCATCAGTCTTTATATACACCATCAGTCTTTATATACACCATCACTCTTTATATACACACCATCAGTCTTTATATACACACCATCAGTCTTTATATACACCATCACTCTTTATATACACCAACAGTCTTTATATACACACCATCAGCCTTTATAAACACTATCAGTCTTTATATACACCATCAGTATTTATATACACCATCAGTCTTTATATACATACCATCAGTCTTTATAAACACCATCAGTCTTTATATACACCATCAGTCTTTATATACACACCATCACTCTTAAGTGTTTTCAATCGAAAACATAATGTTAACTTTCACTGCTATGCGGATGACACACAGCTGTACATTTCAATGAAACATGGTGAAGCCCAAAAATTGCCCTTGCTAGAAGCCTGTGTGTCAGACATAAGGAAGTGGATGGCAGCAAACATTCTACTTTTAAACTCGGACAAAACAGAGATTCTTGTTCTAGGTCCTAAGAAACAAACAAAGAAACAAAGAGATCTTCTGTTGAATCTGACAATCAATCTTAATGGTTGTACAGTCGTCTCAAATAAAACTGTGAAGGACCTCGGCGTTACTCTGGACCCTGATCTCTCTTTTGAAGAACATATCAAGACTGTTTCAAGGTCAGCTTTTTTCCATCTACGTAACATTGCAAAAATCAGAAACTTTCTGTCCAAAAATGATGCAGAAAAATTAATCCATGCTTTTGTCACTTCTA
This sequence comes from Oncorhynchus mykiss, assembly GCF_057628025.1. Classification (NCBI taxonomy): domain Eukaryota; kingdom Metazoa; phylum Chordata; class Actinopteri; order Salmoniformes; family Salmonidae; genus Oncorhynchus; species Oncorhynchus mykiss. Next base: position 60,328,766 of record NC_143040.1, read on the forward strand.
GATTAGACTACTGCAATGCTCTACTTTCCGGCTACCCGGATAAAGCACTAAATAAACTTCAGTTAGTGCTAAATATGGCTGCTAGAATCCTGACTAGAACCAAAAAAATGGATCATATTACTCCAGTGCTAGCCTCCCTACACTGGCTTCCTGTCAAGACAAAGGCTGATTTCAAGGTTTTACTGCTAACCTACAAAGCATTACATGGGCTTGCTCCTACCTATCTCTCTGATTAGGTCCTGCCGTATATACCTACACGTATGCTACGGTCACAAGACGCAGGCCTCCTAATTGTCCCTAGAATTTGTAAGCAAACAGCTGGAGGCAGGGCTTTCTCCTATAGAGCTCCATTTTTATGGAATGGTCTGCCTACCCATGTGAGAGACGCAAACTCGGTCTCAACCTTTAAGTCTTTACTGAAGACTCATCTCTTCAGTGGGTCATATGATTGAGTGTAGTCTGACCCAGGAGTGTGAAGGTGAACGGAAAGGCTCTGGAGCAACGAACCGCCCTTGCTGTCTCTGCCTGGCCGGTTCCCCTCTTTCCACTGGGATTCTCTGCCTCTAACCCTATTACAGGGGCTGAGTCACTGGCTTACTAGGGCTCGTTCATACCGTCCCTAGGAGGGGTGCGTCACTTGAGTGGGTTGAGTCACTGATGTGATCTTCCTGTCTGGGTTGGCGCCCCCCCTTGGGTTGTGCCGTGGCGGAGATCTTTGTGGGCTATACTCGGCCTTGTCTCAGGATGGTAAGTTGGTGGTTGAAGCTATCCCTCTAGTGGTGTGGGGGCTGGCAAAGTGGGTGGGGTTATATCCTTCCTGTTTGGCCCTGTCCGGGGGTGTCATCGGATGGGGCCACAGTGTCTCCTGACCCCTCCTGTCTCAGCCTCCAGTATTTATGCTGCAGTAGTTTATGTGTCGGGGGGCTAGGGTCAGTTTGTTATATCTGGAGTACTTCTCCTGTCCTATCCGGTGTCCTGTGTGAATTTATGTATGCTCTCTCTAATTCTCTCTTTCTCTCTTTCTTTCTCTCTCTCAGAGGACCTGAGCCCTAGGACCATGCCTCAGGACTACCTGACATGATGACTCCTTGCTGTCCCCAGTCCACCTGGCCGTGCTGCTGCTCCAGTTTCAACTGTTCTGCTTGTGATTATTATTATTTGACCATGCTGGTCATTTATGAACATTTGAACATCTTGGCCATGTTCTGTTATAATCTCCACCCGGCAGAGCCAGAAGAGGACTGGCCACCCCACATAGCCTGGTTCCGCTCTAGGTTTCTTCCTAGGTTCCTGCCTTTCTAGGGAGTTTTTCCTAGCCACTGTGCTTCTACACCTGCATTGCTTGCTGTTTGAGGTTTTAGGCTGGGTTTCTGTACAGCACTTTGAGATATCAGCTGATGTACGAAGGGCTATTTAAATTGATTTGATTTGATTTGATTAAGGTATTAACGCCACTCAGTACCTTGACCAATAAAGGATTTAGCCAACGTGGCGTCCCAAGCCTAATGTGCATTGTGTGTATAGGCCGGCCCAGAATTATATTGTTGGAAGTTTATTAAAGGGCTTTTTGTCAGAATTCAGAGGGGCATGATGGTATCAACAATTACCAGAGCAACCTGCCTGGGCACTGAGCACACCACCTACGGGCTTTCTCCATCACACACACACACACACACACACACACACACACACACACACACACACACACACACACACACACACACACACACACACACACACACACACACACACACACACACACACACACACACACACACACACACACACACACACACACACACAGGTTAAATACTATGGCTCTCACTTAAGAGACAGACAAACCACGACCAGCCTTATCCTCATCCTTGTGGAGATCGGTAGGCCCCAAACTCAGAGAGCAGTAGAAAATAAAGTATTTCTATTTGATTCTACTCTACTCAATAGAAGTAGGGAAGGACAGAGTAGAACAACAGAAGTAGGGAAGGAGAGAGTAGAACAATAGAAGTAGGGAAGGAGAGAGTAGAACAATAGAAGTAGGGAAGGACCAAGTAGAACAATAGAAGTAGGAAAGGAGAGAGTAGAACAATAGAAGTAGGGAAGGAGAGAGTAGAACAATAGAAGTAGGGAAGGGCAGAGTAGATCAATGGAAGTAGGGAAGGAGAGAGTAGAACAATAGAAGTGGGGAAGGAGAGAGTAGATCAATAGAAGAAGGGAAGAAGAGAGTAGAACAAGAGAAGTAGGGAAGGACAGAGTAGCTCAATGGAAGTAGGGAAGGACAGAGTAGAACAATAGAAGTAGGGAAGGAGAGAGTAGATCAATAGAAGTAGGGAAGGAGAGAGTAGATCAATAGAAGTAGGGAAGGACAGAGTGGAACAATAGAAGTAGGGAGGGAGAGAGTAGAACAATAGATGTAGGGAAGGAGAGAGTAGAACAAATGAAGTAGGGAGGGAGAGAGTAGAACAAATGAAGTAGGGAAGGAGAGAGTAGATCAATGGAAGTAGGGAAGGACAGAGAAGAACAATAGAAGTAGGGAAGGAGAGAGTAGAACAATAGAAGTAGAGAAGGACAGAGTAGAACACATGAAGTAGGGAAGGAGAGAGTAGAACAATAGAAGTAGGGAAGGACCAAGTAGAACAATAGAGGTAGGGAAGGACAGAGTAGAACAATAGAAGTAGGGAAGGACCAAGTAGAACAATGGATGTAGGGAAGGAGAGAGTAGAACAATATAAGTAGGGAAAGACCAAGTAGAATAATAGAAGTAGGGAAGGACAGAGTAGAACAATAGAAGTAGGGCAGAACCAAGTAGAACAATAGAAGTAGGGAAGGACAGAGTAGAACAATAGAAGTAGGGAAGGACCAAGTAGAACAATAGAAGTAGGGAAGGAGAGAGTAGAACAATAGAAGTAGGGAAGGACAGAGTAGAACAATAGAAGTAGGGAAGGACCAAGTAGAACAATAGAAGTAGGGAAGGAGAGAGTAGATGGGGGCATGTTCTGCCCTCCATTTGCTGTAGTCCACAATCAGCTTCTTTGTCTTCCTGAAGTTGTGGGAGAGGTTGTTGTCCTGGCACCATACTGCCAGGTCTCTGACCTCCTCCCTGTAGGCTGTCTCATTGTCGTCAGTCATCAGGCTTACCACCGTTGTGTCTTCGGAAAACTTAATGATGGTGTTGGAGTTTTGCGCAGCCACGCAGTTGTGGGTGAACAGGAAGTACAGGAGGGCTCAAAGTATGCACCCCTGAGGGGCCCCCGTGTTGAGGGTCAGCATGGCGGATGAGTTACCTACCCTCACAACCTGGGGATGGTCCTTCAGGAAGTCCAGGATCCAGTTGCAGAAGGGGGTGTTTATTCCCTGGGTCTTTAGCTTAGTGATGAGCTTGGAGGGCATTATGGTATTGAACGCTGAGCTGTAGTCAATGAACAGCATTTTCACCTAGGTATTCCTTTTGTCCAGGTGTGAAAGGGCAGTGTGGAGTGCAATAGAGACTGCGTCATCTGTGGATCTGTTGGGCCGGAATGTGAATCGGAGTGGGTCATGGGTGTCTGGGATGATAGTGTTGATGTGAGCAGTGACCAGCCTTTCAAAACATTTCATGGCTACAGATGTGAGCACCATGGGATACCCTTTGTAATCCGTGATAGTTTGCAAACCCTGCCACACCCAACAAGCATCACAGCCGGTGTAGTAGGATTCGATCTTGGTCCTGTATTGACCCTTTTCCTGTTTGATGGTTTGTTGGATGGCGTAGCAAGATTGGAAGCTCTGGAAGCTCTAGTCTTCAGCTCAGTGTGGATGTTGCCTGTAATCCATGGCTTCTGGTTGTGATATGTACGTACGGTCACTGTGGGGACGACGTCGGCGATGCACTTATTAATGAAGCAGGTGACTGATGTGATAAATTCCTCAATGCCATTGGATGAATCCCAGAACATATTCCAATCTGTGCTAGCGAAACATAGCGAAACATAGTGTAATAGAGTGTAAATGCACACAATATGTCTGATTTTAATGTTAGTGTACTTGGAACTGCATCCCATGGTAATAATCCTACACTTAACGGCTTGTTAAAAGTGTACTTGGAACTGAGAACTAAAAGTGGTCCCTCACAGGAGAGTGGAAGGGGAGAAAAAGAATGTGGTTTAATCCAGAGCACCACTAATCCATGGAATTAAACTTCTACATGGTTCTATTCAAGCCAATGAATTCATGCAGATCTGACCGGCTCTGGTCATGTCATTAAGATGATGGGCGACTTCATGGGAAAGAAACTCAAACGTGGGTCTATCCCGCTACATTAATGCACAGGGTCTTCTCCCAACCACGCAGTCAAATCCTGCTGTACTACACACACACACACACACACACACACACACACACACACACACACACACACACACACACACACACACACACACACACACACACACACACACACACACACACACACACACACACACACACACACACTCCACCATGCACAGGAATACATTTTTACGAGGGGGAGGAGGAAGGGACCTGAAGTTGATGGCTACATTATGGCAGTGGAATACTAATGATTGGATCAGCCTGGGTCTAAGTCTACAGGATTTCACTTGGTTTTTGTTGCCAGAAGCAAAGCCTGGATTAGAAGTAAATACAGGCTTAGAGAGAACAGAGAGATAGACTGGACAAACACACGATTTCAAACAATCGGAGAGAAATCCTAAATAGTTACTTTCACTTAATACTCAGCAAAAGAGCAAGAGATGGAGCGGGAGAGAGAGACGGAAGGATAGATAAAGACAACGTAAGGAAGGAAGGAAGTAAGAAAGAACGTCCCGCTCGGCGTGTTTCAGATCGCCATGATTCCTTCTAAAATACACTTCCTGCTTGACGTGATGTCACTGCATACATCACAGGGATAGGACTGCAGCTGCCTAAGGACTGTGGATCTCTGATTAGCAGTCTCTCTCTCTGTGTGTGTTTGTGTGTGTGTGTCAGTGGACAGCCAGTGGCATCTCTCCCTCTGCATGGGTATTAATAGGAACACACGTCATACAGGCCTCGAGCTGGAACCTACCTTTAGGCACTGATCTAGGATCAGCTTACCCTCTTCAAAACATAAACTGAACCATTAGAAGGGGGAGGCGCAAAACTGACCATAGATCAGCATTCAGGGGCAGCTTTGTCTCAGTGCAGAAATAGACACAGAGGATACATCCAAGCAAACATATTCATCCACAGCAGAATATCCCATTGTGAGGAAGTTAGCAGAGGGCACAGTGATATAGAATATAGAGATGTTGGCCAACTTCAGAGCTAGGACGCCATGTAGCTTCCTCCAAGCCCTCCATTCAACCATTCAGAATAAGCATTTGGATTCTTAGTACTGTCGTTGTAAGTACAGCGGTTCAGCTATCCTGATAAATTTTGAATTCTGTCGTATCAATGAGAATGCAATAAACACACCTTCATTCACTTAAACAAGAGCTGTAATTTCTCCAGATATCATTCCTGCTTACCCCCTCAATAGAAGTGGCCTTGCTGTCGTGTACCAGCTAGCTACAGACACCCACCCTCTCGCTGTGTATCTGACCTGGCACAGCTCACTGTGAATGGGCCAAAGATGTGGCCGATGACCACTGACTTTTTAAATTATTGAGTGAGTGACCTCAATTGGCTGGTGAAAAAGGCCTCACATCACATGGCTCCAGAGAATCTGGTGATATTCTAAATATACACAACAAACATTGGCTAGATTCTGAGTCTGACCACTGATGTTCACAGAATAAATGTAGTATTTATAGGTTTGATATCTAAATAAATTTTCTAGAATTAAGACCATGCATACTGGATACTGTATATTGTCTGGTTGATATTTTGGCATATAGTAATCGGATAAGGGATACACTGAAATACTGTATGTAAGAATATTGCACACTTGCTTCAATAAGAGTGCCAATAGAGGATTAAATATGAACACTAGTTCAACTACTAGTAAGCTCTCAATCACAAACCATATTTCAAAACTACTTAAAAGATAGGGTACTAAACTGCTCACATTGTACTGTACACACACACGCACGCACGCACGCATGCACACACACACACACACACGCACACACACACACACGCACATGCACACGCACACACACACACACACGCAGGCACACACACGCCCACACACGCACACACAAACACAGACACACACACCAAGTTTGGCAGCTTCTCCTGAACCATACAGCGTTTTGTATTGTCCATAATCCCCTGTCATGAGCATGTAGGCAGTAAAACAATAGTAGTCCATCCAACAGCAAGCACTCCCAGCTTGGCAGGTCAGAGGAGGAGCAGCAGGTTTACCACTACACACTCACACACACACACAAACACACTCGGGCACGCACACAGGCATGTACGGACACACACGTGCGCGCGCACACACACACACACACACGCTTGCCCTGATGAGGTGCACGTTACTCACAGTCTTCCTGGCTTTCTTGAAAGAGTTGTGGTGCAGTTTTCAAGGACACACTCGTCTGTCGTCTTCCCCCCTCTCTCTCTCTCTCTCTCGCTCTCTCTCTCCCTCTCTCTCCCTCTCTTGTCCTCCTCTGTCGCTGCAGCCACAACAAACGTGAATGTGACGCTCGCTCTATTTCTCGTCCTCTCGTTTCTCCCTCTCTTCTCTCCGTCTGCTGTCTCTGGATCAGGGGCTGAGTGGTTGTCTGTGTACCGCCAAGCGGGACCTCTATCTTGGCGAGTGTGGTTTGTGGGAGGGAAGGAGGGAGAGAGGGAGGGAGGGGGAAATAGAGAGAAAAAGGAGTGCTGGATAAACTGACGGCTCTTTCCCCTGCCTGTGTAGTGGTACACACACTGACACACACACACTCTATACAGAATCGGCTCCCGGCAGGCTCCTATTGCAAGCCAGCAGAAAACAGCCTGCTTTACTGAAAAGCACCAGCATCACATTTCAGGGAAGAGAGAGGGAGAGAAAGAGGTCTGGGACAGGACAGGACTGGAGAGGAAGTCTCAGGCTACTGAGCGCTACACGGTCCCCTAAGCCTAGCTGTCTCACGTGAAAAATGCCCCCCGCTGAATTCAGAAAGGGACTTCGATAAACAAACAAAGAAACGTTTATTTAAAGAGGGGGATGTGTTTCCTGTTTCCTGCATTGCCCACTGCTGCTTGCTCTGCTTCTTTTCCACATCAGCAGTGTTTCCCTGTTGCCAACACACACTGGGAGAGGAGGGTCGAGTACACTATTATCATAGGCTAGACTACTATAAAGAGTACTACTGTTGATATCTCAGCAAACCAGATAGTGTAGCTATCAGAGGTAGATTTAGTGGGTCTGTTAATTAGAAACACTATATCGATACAGTTGATTTTTTCTAGACTTTATGGCGAGTATCAATATTGTTCACAATTCTATTAGGGTTTGAATCTGTTGTATGCTTGATCTGCTTCCCTAACCATATACTGAATGATGTGAGGGTGTGTCTACAAAAGTCCAGAGGGGATATATGAATCCCAAAATTATTCCTTCGTTATGTCGAGATCACAACTTATTTATCTCATGATCACGACACAACAATGCTGTTTTGTCGAGATGATGAGAAACTCTATAAATGGGAGTGGACGTATTGATGATAGATTGATAGTATGGCTGAGGCGGCACAGCCCACAGTGGATCAGCACATACGATTTCATTGAATGCTACACTAAGGAATGGTACATTTCATGCTAACATCATGCTTTCATTTGTGTTTGTAGCGCATTATCAGTTTCTAAGTTAGAATGTTAGCAAGCTAAATTTCCCTTGCCTTGAGTAAATAGCTTGTGGGGGGGGCTAAGCTCTCGTGAGGCATTTAAGCTCTGAATGATGCCTGACAGGAGAACACTGTCTCCCATGCTGTGTGCCACCCCACAGGACAACAGCCAATCGCATGCAAGCAACAACGCAGCTAACTTGGCTAGTCTTGTGAGCGAGCGAGCTAGCTAGCTAGGTAGTTTTGTTAACTAGATAGCTAGATAGCTTGTTATCTATGCTGGTTGTTAGCTTGCATAATGGATATGTGTATAATTGTAAGGGACACTTCAAAATTTAAATACTATAATATTTACATTTACAGAGTGGGTGAGCTCCATTCCTGAAAGGCTGATCAGGTTGAATAAGAGAGTCAGCGGCTGAGTCTGGATTCTACCTTGTTGGCTGTTTCATAGGTAAAGCTCCTTGCAGGCAGATTAGCAGTCAGTACATGATATATATGATCAAGAGTGGGTTTTCCTGGCGGGTGAAAAGATTCAACAGCAGCCTCAGAGGCTGATATATCAGGATGCTGCCTTCTAGGCTGTCTGCAAGGAGCCTTACCTATGAAACAGCCTACGAGGCAGCATCCTGACATCAGCCTCTGAGGCTTCTACTGAACGCGATCAGCCTGCCAGGAATAGAGCTCATCCCCTGGATCAGATATGCATCTTCCTATAAAGCACTTTGACAGCTAATCTGCCTGCAAGGAGCACTACCCATAAAACAGTTTACGAGGCAGCATTTTGACTTATTGAATGTGATCAGCCTGTCAGGAATGGAGCTCACCCACTCTGTAAATTTAAATATTATCCACAAAACATGAAGTGTCCCTTATAATTATACACATATCAATTATGCAAGCTAACAACCAGCATAAATAACAAGCTAGCTTGCTAGCGAGCTAACAAGACTAGCTGAGTTAGCTGCGTTGTTCCTTGCATGCGATTGGCTGGTCTTGGAGGCATCATGTAGAATCATTCAGGGCTTAAATGCCCCACAAGTGTATTGCGATCAACGCAGCCACAGGGCTACTTGATGAGGTGGTTATCGTGTACCCGAACAAATGAATGGATAATGCATGGTACTGTTGATTATCTCGTGATCTCTACAAAACAACTTTTGTTATGTCGTAATCATGAGATAAATAAGTTATGATCTTGACATAACTATGACTTTTATTTTTTTATTCATATGTCCCCTCATTCGTCTCTCTCTCTCTCTCTCTCTCTCTCTCTCTCTCTCTCTCTCTCTCTCTCTCTCTCTGTCTCTCTCTGACAGACAGACAGAACTCCATGTGGCGGCGAATGCACAACATGAAACCGGTCACCTGAAACCAATAGAACAGTTTCTCAGTAGGCTAAATACAAAAGGGATGAAGGGATTTTAGCCTGACACAGTCCGTGTCCTTATATCAGCGCTAGAAAGCATCTCAAGGACAAGTCTCCCACTGAACAATATGCAGCACACCTCAATTGAAGTTAGGAAAAATGAGAGAGGTGGGATATTTGCAGACAAGTGTCAATGCCAAAAGCACCGCCAGTAGCCTAAATATGTAACTTGTCATACTGGTGAATTATCAACAATATCTTCTTTTTTTTAAAGTCTGCGACTACCTGAGGCTTGTGCAAAATACAGAAATTAGGGTTAAAAAAGTTAATAAGCGAAATACTTCAAACAAACGAACAGAAGGTGAATGGAGCTGAGCATATCCCCAATCACAATAATGACTGATGTTTTGAAAACATATTTGATGATTTTAACAAATACTGGGATAGTTCTACAGTAGGCTAAACGTTTAGGTTTAAATTCAGTGACAGGTAGTCTCTTTACAAAATAAACTCTACGGATAGACAATCAAATGAATGCAATGATAATAGGGGGGAACATGTCGGTCCACACTATGCTACGTATACATAGGCCTAAATTCAGGCCCTGCAGGATATCAGTGCATATTTGATCCTAAGCCTACCAGGCTCATTGTGTGTATTATCAATCCATGGTGTCGGTGTAGGAAAACACACACACACACACACACACACACACACACACACACAATATTATCCCTTGTTTCTATGTTGTAAAACAGACACACATGGATCTATATAACTATGGCAAAGGGAAAGCCACAGTTTGCCTATAGCAATGCATTGATAAAGAAGCTTCCATTGATTCCCTATGTAAATGCCAGCATCAGCAGTAGCTTATCACAGATTAGATCAATTAGAATCGTTTTTGAGAGGGATTGTCACACCCTGACCTTAGATATCTCTGTTTTCTATATATTTTGGTTAGGTCAGGGTGTGACTAGGGTGGGTACTCTAGGTTTTTGTATGTCTAGGGTTTTTTGTATGTCCTAAGTTTTGTATGTCTAGGGGTTTTGTATGTCTATGTTGGCCTGATATGGTTCCCATTCAGAGACAGCTGTTTATCGTTGTCTCTGATTGGGGATCATATTTAGGCAGCCCTTTTTCCCACTTTCTGGTGTGGGATCTTGTCACGTTTTGTTTGGTTGTTTGTTGTTTTGTTATGGTGAGTTTCAGTTTATTAAAAATATGTGGAACTCTACTCACACTGCGCCTTGGTCTCACTCATACGATGATCGTGACAGGGAAAGGAGGTAGAATTCCCAGCCAGGTCACACGTGATACAAGTCAATATTCGACGTCCATCCATTTCTGAGTACGTCGGGAGATGATGTGGAAACCGGCCACTAGGGACAACAGTGAACGCTGATACCTTCAAGTAGGTTTCGCTAGGGTGTTGTGAACTGGGATAGCAGATGGGAATAAACATCTGCCTTCAGTGCCAAAGGTTAAATGTTCAAATGCAGTAATAGACAGTTGTTTTTGACATTTTTTATTTAAGCCTATCGCAAACCTTAACCCTTACCTTAACCATTCTGAGTTTACGCGTAAACTTAAGATTTGAGAAACATGTGTTTGTGTTTTGCACCTTCGCCGTTACAGACAGACTTAATTTAGGGACGATGTTGCAAATGCAGAGCATTCTGCAAATACATTTACTCAAACTCCGTGTTATGATAATAATTCATAATAATTAGGAATGGTTATGGCTAGAATATTTTCTCATATTTTCTCATAGTTTATATTTGGTTCTTCACTTAATTTCGTTTTTATCTGTTCCAATTTGGTCTTCAATGTTTCATCAAAAGGCTAGGAAGAAATGTATCTCTCCATCATTTTAATTTCCAATAAAATATCTTAGTATGCTTTTTTCAAATTGTTTCATTTTCTCTGACAAAAATGATTGGTCTACCGAGGCAACATGATTCATTCAGGTTCAGTTTGATATCGGATGTCATTTTTTGCATAAGAGAAAAGGGCATTCTAGCCCCCCAATTCATTATTATTATAAAACAGTGGGTTTTTTTCTCTTTTGACAGTATGTAATAAATTAAAGTGGATATAGTACAATAATTAGTCATCTTTGCTACAGGTTTTTTACATTACCATCACATTAACTTGTACACATACATTGCAGTACAATTCATTTTTCAAGCATTCGTAAATTAATAATATTGTGTAAAATGTTGCTTTATAGAATGACAGTATAATGTAATTCAGCTACGTAAAATATCAGAGAGAGATCAATAAAACCTTACTATCTGATTGCCTGATGTTATTCTGAGCAGATAAAGTATTGCGACCCAAAGGGGACTAGGACAGGATGTGAAAGATATCACAACAGAACTATCACCAACTATTGAAAGCCAACACTAATTCCTCAAACTTCTCAGAGCGCCAGTGAAGTTAGCTCTGTGCTCTCTAAACCTCCCGGCACCAGTACAGTTCAGTGTAATGGTACAGCTGGGTGCGGTAAGGTGTCAGTCCTTCCTTAGAACAGGAGGAGGACGCGGTAACCTGCCTCCTAACAACAGACCCGCTCCTAATTTGACCCCAATAATCAATGTCACAGAGACACAGATGGAGGACTGGAGGACTCGCACGCAACAGGATCCACACGTACACTTTAGTGCTGACGAGGGGGGAAAGCTGCTCATATCTGTGGCATGGCGCTTTATCTCTCTAGCTCTGACTTCTACTGGACTGGGACTTGGAGGAAAGTCACAGACTCTGAGAGGTCACACAAGACTGGGACTTGGAGGAAAGTCACAGACTCTGAGACTTCTAAAGGACTGGGACTTGGAAGACATGTCACAGACTCTGAGATTTCTACAGGAAACAGACTTGGAAGAATGTCACAGACTCAGAGACTTCTAAAGGACTGGGACTTGGAGGCAAGTCACAGACTCTGAGACTTCTACAGGACTGGGACTTGGAAGAATGTCACAGACTCTGAGATTTCTACAGGACTGGGACTTGGAGGAAAGTCACAGACTCTGAGACTTCTACAGGACTGGGACATGGAAGAATGTCACAGACTCTGAGACTTCTACAGGACTGGGACTTGGAGGAAAGTCACAGACTCTGAGACTTCTACAGGACTGGGACTGAGAGGTCACATAGGTTATAGCTTCAGAGAATGAACGAAAGCACCAGAAGAGAGAGAGAGACAGAGACAGCGTGCGAGACACACACAGAGAGAGAGAGAGAGAGAGAGATAGAGAGAGAGAGAGAGAGAGAGAGAGAGAGAGGACAGTTGCTGACTGACACTGGTACAGAGTGTACAGACAGATATAGCAGCTCCAGTATTGTTTAGATCCACAGCAGCTTGGCTTGGAGAGATGAGACAGGAGCCCAGTCTTAACGCTCCACTTTGTCCACTCCTCAAGTGCCCTGGCCATGTATCTGTCCCTCAAGGATGACACCCTAGCCATCCTCAAACACACCTTACCCCCTGTATTTAAACACACACACATACACACTCCCCTACTCTCCCTGTACACAGACAATTTTCTGCCCCCTACCATCTTGTCACTATTCAGTGTCATGGCTACAGAGTGTGCTTTGTTTACGCAGCAATGATATCGCCCCCTGGGATCTCCATGACAGTTTATTTATGCCTTGGCCCTAATAATGGAGTTGCAGGAAATATATTTCCACGACCAAAACCATGAATATTAATCCTGTTAATATCCTGTTTATTTGAACTATTACTAATTTATTACACACAAGACTAATTGTATCGTTGCTTTATTTATTCGGTAAATCATCCCAAAAGCCGGGTAGAGAGAAACTAGGCGCTAGGAGAAACAGTTCCTGGAGATACACTATGTGCTATTCATTCTGAAAGATGACATGTCTCGTTTAAGTCTTCAAAAGGAAATTAAACTGAACAAAAATATAAACGCAACATGCAACAATTTCAAAGATTTTACTGAGTTACAGATCATAGAAGGAAATCAGTCAATTGAAATAAATTCATTAATCCTTAATCTATGGATTTCACATGATTGGCCAGGGGTGCCGCCATGGGTGGGCCTGGAAGGGCATAGGCCCACCCATGGTGGGAGCCAGGTCCACCCACTGGGGAGCCAGGCCCAGCCAAACATAACTACCTTTTCCCCACAAAAGGGCTTTATTACAGGCAGAAATATTCCTCAGCATCCCCCCTCCCCCTTCTCAGATGATCCAGCAGGTGAAGAAGCCGGATGTGGAGGTCCTGGGCTGGCGTGGTTACACGTGGTCTGCGTTTGTGAGGCCGGTTGGATGTACTGCCAAATTCTTTAAAACGGACGTTGGAGGAGGCTTATGGTTGAGAAATTAAAATGTGATTATCTGGCAATAGCTCTGTTGGACATTCCTGCAGTCAGCAAGCCAATAGCACGCTCCCTCGAAACGTGAGACATCTGTGGCATAGCAACTGCACATTTTAGAGTGGCCTTTTATTGTCCCCAGAACAAGGTGCACGTGTAATAATAATGCTGTTCAATCAGCTTCTTCATATGCCATACCTGTCAGGTGGATGGATTATCTTGGTAAAGGAGAAATGCTCACTAACAGGGATGTAAACAAATTAGTGCACAAAAATGTGAGAGAAAGAATATGTTTGTGCGTCTGGAACATTTCTGAGATCTTTTATTGAAAAATGGGACCAACACTTACATGTTGCGTTTACATTTTGTTCAGTATAAAACTGCTTGGTTGATATTGATGAAAAGAGAGAGCGATGATGAGAATGAACACAGTAGCAACTGTTATAGACACTAGGAGTAGCAGTGCATTGAGGGGTAAGTAAGGACCCCTATCCAGTACTAGACTACAACACTGCTCTGGACACCAATACACTATTCTCACACTCACAATAGACATGCATGTATTTTTGGGCGGTGTTTGTTTTTTAGGACTGGGCTAAGATAAGATTGAACGATTTAGATGTATTTTAAAATTGATCTGTGTTGGTCTGTAGCCTATTGGCATTGATACTTCAGTGCAAGACAAGTTAACACATATTTACTGCTGATGCTCTGGGGCAGTGTTCAGCAGGGCACAACGTGGTGGAACGTTCAGGTAGAAATGAATTGTGTTGAACAAACAGGCCTCTCTGTCAAGTAGAGTAGGGTATCGTGTCAGCTCTATTCATGGTATTTCTATCAGCAACGTTAAATGGAGCCTACATAATGTTGAGCCCTCCTGAACGCTAGTTTAGGAGCTACCTTCAGCACCATGGACAGCTCCTCCTGTAAACACCCTATGACAAACTGACCTATGCATCCCTCTGAAATGGACCAAATACAACCCATATATTTACATACACGTTAAAAAGACAGTGTAGTTTTTAGTTTCCATTCAAATCTGGACTGATCTATTATCTTTATATATTTGTATTCACAAGAATCAATGCAAGAATTTCTAGCCAATTGTTGTGTTGGAAAAGCGACGATAGGTCTACGTTTAAGTCCATTACTATTGATATGCTCTTGCGGCTGTTAAATGGTTATGAACCAAAAGCCACATTGTCCTCTGCGTGGCATTAGGCCTACACTTTGATTTCAAGTACTCAGCGTGTTCCTACGATTTTTGCCAATCTAATGTTACAGTATAAAACTCCTATCGATTAAAAACAACAACATAAATGTTACGCAATTTGCCTTTGAGGTCAGGCGGCTGTAGCGTTCTAGTCAGTCGCAGCCCTTCATCGGAATAGGTATTGAAGTTTTCTATTTAAGAAAAGCTCGTTTCACTTGCAGCTGTGGAGGATTGAAGTGTGGCGCCATCCATCTCTGTATCAGCGAGCTGACACCTTTAAATTGTATTGACACGCCACCGCATTAACATGCAAAGAGCATTGCACGTTTGATTCGATTAGTTAATTGTACACACCTATTTCTCCCTCGTCAACTCATAGGACAACGGGATTCTGCAATCTGCACAATAAAACGGTATAGCTCACGCTTCGAATGACATGGATAGACATCACATTTTGACGTCAATCTTGAACGACCTGGCTGGGTAGTCTACTGCTTCAATCACGAATAGGCCTATATTGCCTTCATATTGTTTTCAAATGTTTTCCTCGTGTAAATGTGTCATTTTAAATAATATAGTTTTTTTTCTAAAGACATTTTCAAGTTGGAGGTGTTATTTTGCATACGACTGTATGAGGACATATTTGAAATATGTCCCATGGAAAATGCATTCTCTAGAGAGTACTGTATCTTTGCTGCCACCTAATGCAGATATTGTGTCTTCTTACACCGTTTAATCTCGGGGTTGGGGAATTCACAGCAACACCACCCGCAACAGAGCGGTTTGCGCCACAGCAGGCGACCAGGATTTCGGCGTCACACGAGACATTTGTGATATGCTAATTTAATCATTTCTGTCTACCGGCCCTTCCACCTATCAATCTAATCACTTAATCAGGATTCGTGCGGCGAGCGCTGAGCTGGAGTCATCCCGTGCACAAATACCACAACAGCCGCTTTCATCTGACGCACGTCCTGCCACCCCCCCTCCCACTCCACCCCCCCCCCCCCTCCCACTCCACCCCTTTTAATTTTAGTGATGGTTCACTTTAATTATTCTGAAAATTAAATCAAACGTAATCACCCGGATTAATGCAACCTGCGAGATAATTCAATGGCGTTCGAAAGCAAATCTATAAATTTCCAAAAGCTGCACGCAGCAGGCAAGCTCCTGACCGCATGAGCTGAACGATTAAGGCAAGTCAACATTTTAACTAGCCTGCTCCGTTGAGTTTAATATAGGCCTATAGGTCTAGCCTTCGGCAGACCATTATTTTGTGTAGAAACTATTTTATATTTTCTTTACTTTCGGAATACACCCTTCACCGAAAACATAGATAAGCCTAGTTATTGCTGCGTGCTGTTGTACTTACAGGCTACTTCTACTGTTTGTGTGTGTGTGTGTCACTGCGCGTGCGTGACTGTTGGTGCGCGCGAGTATGGGTACCCTATGTGCGCCTTTGGCAAGCGTGTGATGCCGTGGTGAACTAATCAACACCGTGTTGATGTAAAAAAAATATATAAAAAATACGCCAACTCTAACAAACATATGGGCTTGACTGACATACTCCCTCACTAAGCATCATCGGACTCCACATACCAACCGTCGCAAACCATAAAATGATTTATCCTAGTTACTCACATGCTCGCTTGGCGTCACTTCTGAGTATTATATTACTGGACTGGGCGGCAGCGGGAGGAGTGGAGCTGGGGTTCTGGGGTTGGTGGTGGCTTTTTCTTCTGTTGCTCTGAGCGTGAGTCAGACCGGGCGATTGCTTCGGGTCTCGAGCAGCGCTTTGCGTTGGGGGGCTTCAAAAATAACTTTAGAGTTTCGGGCTTGGAGATGCCTGCAAGTGCTTTCTGGTGCAGACAGAGGGAGAAACAGAGAGATGGGTAATGCAACTGGGGATGGGAAGACGTCATTTTGCGCGGTTACAGGAGCTCCCCTCCTCTCTCTCTCCTCTCCTGTCCCCTCTCCCTCTCTCTCTAGCTCTTTGGACAGACAGGGCTGCCCCTCTATATTCCCCCGATCCACAACTCGTTGAAAATGTTTATGGGAGAATTCGTGTTATAAAAATGAAAAAATAGTAGGCTTTATTAGGCGTCTTTGGGGAACGTGTTCTTATTTTTATGCCACTGTGATAGCATAACTTTTATTTCAGGCACTCATTAGTTGGAGAAATATGTTCATGTAAAATTTGAGGTGGTCTCTGTCAATGAGGTTGATGTCACAACACAGATAGTCAGTAACCAAAACATAAGCGTGGCGCACGGGTGCCATGGGCACACACACGAAGGAGTTAGGATGATAAGGAGGCATTACTTTGATAAGGTCTCTTCTTTTCACACTCCAGCGAAACAGACTGACCAGTTCAGGCAAAACACACGCAAATCACACATTCAAACATTGACAGCATCGCCTACACAGTGTCGTTTACCCATTGATCCCAAACTTGTTTGGTTATTTAAATGTCATGCAGTGACATGACTAACCACATGTAACCGAACACATCTCCCACAGTGCAAATACATAGGCTTACATCACCACACACGTTTTTTAAATCAGTCAGCTAAGCAAAGACCTCCAACTCACATTGTTTAAAGGTCCAATGTATCTGTTTATCTCTATATCAAATCATTTCTTTCAATTAAGTTAATATATCATAAAGTGAAAATAACAATTTTCACAATTTCACACTATTATTGCAACACCATAGTGTGGAAATATATATATATATAACATATAACACAGGATTTTACGTTTTTGACTGTACTGGGCCTTTAATGACGTCTCTCAAAATAAATTAACATGTGTTTCAAATCGCCCTTCCTATCAAACAGACGTCAGCAAAACCTTTAACCTGACCTCCAGAGCTATATTGACAGGCGCGTGTTATCATAGTGGATATTTTTTCCGTTGACAGGTGTTTGGCGCGGGAAATATTCGGTGACGGGTTTCCGCTGCTCGGGGCACGCGGGTGGGACCGGAGCCCTGCCGGTAACTGTCAAAACAACTGAGGGTATTGGCACTTGTAGACAGGCAGGCAGGTAGATTGTCCTCACGAGGCCCCGGTGGTATGCTAACCACATAGGAACAAAATATTTGTATTGAAATAGGCAACAATAAGGCTGTTTAGGCTAGTTATCTAAAATTAGGTGTGATATTTTGTTGACCTGTCAGCAACTCTGCATACATTTTTAACGGGATATTTCTGTCATGTTTCACCTTGATCTAAAGTCATGTTAAGAGAAGTGGTAGCCTAAACGACAGTTGTTATACTTTTAAATCATGCTACAGCAGAGTAATACCAAAAAGCAAATGATGGCCTATAAAAGTTTACATTGAATTAAGCATTGACTATTGAAGTTTAAACATAAAAAAATATTCAAAGTCGAATTATTTCAGAACCTGACAACTTTGAAATTCGGAGCAAAAAATAGGCCTATTTGTTGAGGATTTCAGAATGTGCACATAGGATACTGGATTTTAGTGTTCACAAAAAAATATATAAAAAAATAGTTTGGGAAAAAGTTAGGCTACTCCCGCAACGGCAAAACATTTTCTCTTTCTCTTTCTCTCTCACTCACACACATTAGTAATACATGTATAGTCTCAGGGTTGGAGGATGTGGGGATTTGAGTGTTTCCCATAGGTTTGGCGGGTGATTAATGTTGCCGGGTGTGTTTCTGTGTTTCATATTCATATCTAATCTCATGGCCCATAAACGAATAACAAAAGGCCGCCAAAGGATTATTCCACCCAGCGGGAAAAGCGCCTGTTTGTGACATGCAGGTGATTCATCGAGTTATAGTAGAGATTTTTTTTCCTGTATTGAAAGATCCTGATTGAAATATTTGATTTAATTTAATCACGTCCATCTGAGCATAGAAGGCTTTTCTTTTGGACTAGTAACAGGGGACATTTGACATATGCAATATGAATGTTTCTTAATGAAAATGCATGCTGATGGTAACTTATTTTAATTCGTGATTTATTTTAACTCATTTATAATTTATTTAACACTAATTTCAGCACGTGATTACAAATTGTATTTTGTTAGAGCGAGCACACGCGCACGCACACACACACAGACAATTTGCTCCAGGTTATTGACGATTATTGGCGCAGGATTATAGAACATCCAGATCAAGCCATGTCCTTCACAGTGGGCGCGTGAGCAGCAATTACGTTGCTTTTTTTTAAATGGCTGTGACACCTCACCTCACGCGGGTTCCACGGATGAAAGCTATGAACTAGTAAATTGTATCAAATATTTCAAGCTAAATACATTTCTCACTTGTTATCGTCTACAATTATTACCCGGGGATGTATAAGTCACTGCGTTAGTGTGGCTTTCGAGCATCTTTAGCCTAAAACACATTTCTGGTCATATCTCACATATGAAGTCATAAGTGCACCATTAGTTATTGCACTACTAAACCTGCTTTTAAGCCTGGTAAAAATGTTTATATTCTTCCCGTTTCCTTCAGCAGGCTAGTGAATTGCCAATCTACATTTTTATTAATTTACTAAGAAAAAGCTGAATAAATAAATGAGCCTCTTGTAAATCACTTCTCACTTTGAAATATTCTAGACTTTACCTCTGGGGTTTTGAATGTCACTTTCCCAACTGTTTTACTCCTTCGCTGTATGAGGGTGCGGAACTGTCCATGGTGCTGAACCTCTGTCCTGCAGTTTACCGGGACTTGGCTCAGTGATCTGGGGCGTTTTCAACCAGGTGAATGTTGCAGATATCAATGAAATAAATAGAGCTGACAAGATTCCCTGTTCTAGGTGACAAACAATTTCATCTGTTCTACACAATACATGTATATCTTCAACGTTCTGCAACGTTGCACCATCCTGAGCACCCCCTTGCTGTTCACACAAAATGAAGTATGCTCAACTACTTTCTGTTATTCTATTTCTCTATTTCATGTTTTCTTTAATCTTTCCGTCCTTTATGCAAGGGGTTATTTGCAAGAATGAGCAGAGCGCACTCCGGCGCCCCAATCACCACTTTGTCTAAAAGCCCTAGCCTTGCGCAGGCGGTTCCGCTACGTCAACACGCGCCAACCACTTCATCAACCGCGCGCTGACCTCTCGGTGTCATTGGTGCCTCGAGACTCTTTTATTTTCCTCTCACACACAGTGGAACAACGGATACGTAGCTTACGATGTTCATCTGCAAATATTTGACTGCATATAACATTAGGCCACAGCCTCTCTGGTAGCATTATTGTTTTGCTGGATTTATGAAGATGTATAATGTTAACTTTACTGTCAAATGATATTTATGTAAAATGACACCTGTCTTCTTCTTGAGACTTTGTTTAGAGAAAGTTGAATAGCCTATTTTAAAGAAAATAATAGATAAATAAGATGCTATAGGGAGTCAGGGATTAGTTCACTTTTAATTGCCCCCAAAATTGATGCTCTCCCTCCTATGTACCTATGGAAACATGATCTCTCTTACCTCAGGTTATGAGAAAGAGATTGCATGCTGGATTAGACTTCACTCTGCAGATGCAAGCACTGAAACCATTGTATTTATAAGGCATATTTATTTATGCTGTTAAATAAGGTCTATTCATTGATGATTTGTAGGCCAACTAGCTTGTGTTATATACTGAATATTGTGGACATTATTTCTAAAAGATGTGAGATAATGTCTAGATGCTTTTTATAGTGGAGATCAAGTTTATAAATTGCTTGGCTGGGCTGATGAGACAGTGGATTGCGCAGTCAGATGGAACAGAGTAAATAGGTATTTTAATGTCATAGATTTAGCCAGTGGTAACTTGTGGAATGGACACCGGCTGGAATGCGGTTTTAACCCTTCAGCAATCAGGATTAGACCCACCGTGGTATAGAGGATAATGCACAGAATATAGAGTGATTAGACTAAGTGACAAATACTTTCTTTAGGGATTTATTTGACAAAGATTAGCGTAAAGTCCGGGGACCTCCCAGGAGCTGGACCAAAATAGCCATGAAAATGAAGTTAATGAAAAAGAGAACTTTTAACTGCCCCCAAATGTTAACTAATCCATTACTCACTAAGGCATCATATTGATCTATTGTTTTTGTATTCTTATTGACATCACACTGCATAAACTGAGGATATGGAACAATGAGAGAACGCTTAAGAGTATTGAGATACACCCATTCATTATATTGTGTCAGTTATTATGAAGGGCAAGGAGATGAGTAGGCAAAACAGATATTGATATGCTGCCCCGTGTATGTGACAGGGCCAGTGATGTGTCAGGGGAATAGTAGTGGGCTCTTCATTTGTAAATGAGACAATGAGAGGAGGTCACCTCAGTGTTGGTACGCAGCCCTGTGTATGTGACAGGGCCAGCGATGTGTCAGGGGAATAGGAGAAAGTTCTCTAGCATGGGAGGCCTAGAGTAGAGTCATTAGCTCTGTCTCCAGATGGTACACACTTAAACAGATGAGGCCTGGGATCAAAACAAGCCTGGGACTCGCCTGGCCCCTGTCCCCCAAAGCAGCAACACTCACTGACACAGCTAAAGCCCCTGTTAACCATGTAACTTACTCCCCTGCCAGAATTACCCTTCCCTCTACAGAGGCGCACATCCAGGCGCACACACACGCACGCGCACACACACACACACATACAGTCTAAATGGATTTCAGTCGCATCCCCTCTCCCCTATAATAACCCTTAAAGGGGATTTCCCCCTGGCTCTACCACGGCATATAGTCATTACTATATTAACAACGTTATGTTTTTATCTTAAACATCACAATTATCCAAACCACAAAGTAGAACTATCACATTTTAATTTCACTGGTAGAATCGGGAAATTTGTGTGTATTTGTCTGCACATAGTGAACCACAATATCCGACATTCATAGCGAATGCTGACACTGCCCGCTAGGTAGTGTGCACACAAACTTGAATAATGGCGTTGTTTACTTCAAATGACCAACACACAGTAATCTCAGAACTTCTCTAAGGAAGATTGTTTTGTAAAATGTTGGTTTTTCACTGTTTGTCATCATGCACATCTTGTGTACGGTGCCTGGCTGTGCTACACTGTAAGATTTGTTTAATTAAACAAACATTGTTCCATAATGTTACAGTATTAACTAAACCTGTTCACTTTACCAGTAGTTTGCAAATGTTTGCTGGCACAGCTAGAAATGAAAATGTTGTGAGTCTGGTAAAATAATCTGTGATATTTTGTAGCATATAGCAATGTTGTATTAGTTTCTGAGGTTTTGACTTAGGTATATCTAGCTGTCTTATTTGTATTTGTTATTTTTTTAAATGTATTTATGAACTTAACCAGGTAGGCTAGTTGAGAACACGTTCTCATTTACAACAGAAACCTGGCCAAGATAAAGCAAAGCAGTGCAACACAAACAACAACAGAGTTACACATGGAATAAACAAACATACAGCCAATAATACAATAGAAAAAGTCCTTATACAGTGTGTGCAAAATAGGTAGGATAAGGGAATTAACTTCTTAAGCTATAGGGGGCAGCATTTTCACTTTTGGATAAATAGCATGCCCAATTTCAACTTCCTGCTAATCATGTCAAGAATATAAGATGTGCATATTATTCGTATATTTGGATAGAAAACACTCTGAAGTTTCTAAAACTGTTTGAATCATGTCTGTGAGTATAACATAACCTATGTAGCAGGCAAAACACCGAGGACTAACCGTTCAGAATCTTTATTTTTTTTGAGGTCTCTGTCTCTTTACTGAGTTCTCATTGGCAAACAATATTTCTTAGGAACTTGTTTTCAGTTCCTACCGCTTCCACTGGATGTCACCAGTCTTTGGAATTTGGTTGCGGTTATTCATTCTTGCAATGAAGAAGGGCCAACTAGGAACTGCGTAACACTGTTGAGAGTTGCACAAGACTTGAAAAGTAGCTTGGTTTGTTGTGTTCCTTTATTGAACACAGATGGACCCGTCTTCAATTTGATCGATTATTAACGTTAAAAATACCGAAAGTTGTATTACAAAAGTAGTTTGAAATATTTTGGCAAAGTTTATAGGCAACTTTTGAAATATTTTGTAGTGACGTTGCGCATTTTGGAAGCTGTTTTTTTCTGGATCAAACGCGCCATATAAATTGACATTTTGGATATATATGGACGGAATTAATTGAACAAAAGGACCATTTGTGATGTTTATGGGACATATTGGAGTGCCAACAAAAGAAGCTCGTCAAAGGTAAGGCATGTTTTATATTTTATTTCTGCGTTTTGTGTAGCGCCTGCATGGTTGAAAAATGCTACCCTCTGTTTACTGTTGTGCTATCATCAGATAATAGCTTCTTATGCTTTTGCCGAAAAGCCTTTTTAAAATCTGACATGTTGGCTGGATTCACAATGAGTGTAGCTTCAATTGAGTATCTTACATGTGTGATTTAATGAAAGTTTGATTTTTATATCAGTTTATTTGAATTTGCCTCGCTGTATTTTCCCTGGTTTTTGGCCAAGTGGGATGCAAGCGTCCCCTATACCATAAGAAGTTAAGGCAATAAATAGGCCATAGTGGCAAAATAATTACAATATAGCAAATAAACACTGGAGTGATAGATGTGCAGAAGATGAGTGTGCAAGTAGGGATACTGGGGTGCAAAGGAGCAAAATAAATAACAGTATGGGGATGAGGTAGTTCGATGGGCTATTTACAGATGGGCTATGTACAGGTGCAGTGATCTGTGAGCTGCTCTGACATCTGGTGCTTAAAGTTTGTGAGGGAGATATGAGTCTCCAGCTTTAGTGATTTTTGCAGTTCGTTCCAGCCATTGGCAGCAGAGAACTGAAAGGAAAGGCGGCTAAATGAGGAATTGGCTTTGGGGTTGACCAGTGAAATATACCTGCTGGAGTGTGTGCTATGGGTGGGTGCTGATATGGTGACCAGTGAGCTGAGAAGGCGGGGCTTTACCTAGCCTGAGGACTACAGAGTACCTTCCAGACCACGTAATCAATTTAGTCTATCCCTCTTCTCTTTTTACCTTTTCTTTTTGTAAAACTCAAGTTATCTGGAGTTATTCCACAGTGTCCTGCTGAAAAATACAACCACCTCATTCTACTCTTTGCAGATTCTCAAAACACAACACAAGGACATGTCTACAAAATTCCCCTGCAGAGATACTATTGACAAGAATGATTTGTCAAAGTCAATGGGCTGGGAGAGTTTACAGACAGTACTTTGAGATTAGGAAAGGGGTTTTGGTTGTGCAGAGTTGTGCTTAAACAGTGCATTTTATTCCCAAGATGGCATAGCAGTTCAGACGTATTTTTGTCCTCGTCCTGTCGTGTATATAAATATATAGATATATTTACAACTTTTTTTTCAAATACATTTTTAATTTTCCAAAAACTCATCTTCAGAACACTCTCCTGCAATCCGCTTCACCAATTTATATTTATATAAAAAAGTATTATTTACCTCAGATCTGTAATCCTCCGAGAGGCTAGCCAGAAATTAGCCAGAAGCTAGCTGGGAGCTAGCCAGAAGCTGGTCCAGAAGCTACTCTGAAGCTGGTTCAGAAGCTAGTTAGCTTATTTACTGGCTAATCGTTAGTACTCAGCTAACCACGGTTTGTGGTCATCGGCTGTCCTTTGGCTCGAGAATCTATCGCCAGTTTTGTACGGCGCGGTGTAGCGCAGCTAGAGCTAGCCAGCTGAAGAGTTCCATCAATCACTCCTGGGCTGCAGTCACCTATCCGGACCCGTTTTGCTGCCTACGCGGAGCCCCACCGGGCCTTCACAGTTGGACTGCCGACGTTGTCTACCCGAGGGAATTGTCCGGCTGGCTCCTCCAGGGGCAACGTTGCCTGGGCGCCCATCTGCGGCCTGCTAGCCTTTGGCTATCTTATCGGCTGCTATCTGAATAGACAATCGGACAATTTTTATTTTATTTTATTTTTATTTATTTATTTATTTTTCTTCTTGGGCCTCTATAACTATATCTATTGTTTTTATTTTTGTTGTTGTTGTGTGATTTGGATTAATCCCCTCTACCACACGGAAACCCACTAATCTACTGACGGAACGCAAGAGTTGGCTAATAACAGACCTCCATTCTATGCTAGCTTGCTCCTATGCTAGCTTGCTACCGATTTAGCTGTCTAAATCGCCGTGACCCCAACCAACCTCTCCACTCACTGGACCCTTTTGATCACTTGACTGAGCATGCCTCTCCTTAATGTCTTAGGCTTATTTCACTGTAGAGTCTCTAGTCCTGCTCATTATACCTTATCAAACCTATTAGTTCCACCACCCACACATGCAATAACATCTCCTGGTTTCAATGATGTTTCTAGAGACAATATCTCTCTCTTCATCACTCAATACCTAGGTTTACCTCCACTGTATTCACATCCTACCTTACCTTTGTCTGTACATTATACCTTGATGCTATTTTATCGCCCCCAGAAACCTCCTTTTACTCTCTGTTCCAGACGTTCTAAACGACCAATTCTTATTGCTTTTAGCCGCACCCTTATTCTACTCCTACTCTGTTCCTCTGGCGATGTAGAGGTGAATCCAGGCCCTGCAGTGCCTAGCTCCACTCCTATTCCCCAGGCGCTCTCTTTTGACGACTTCTGTAACCGTAATAGCCTTGGTTTCATGCATGTTAACATTAGAAGTTTGTTCTATTCACTGCTTTAGCACACTCTGCCAACCCGGATGTTCTAGCTGTGTCTGAATCCTGGCTTAGGAAGACCACCAAAAATTCAGACATTTTAATTCCAAACTACAACATTTTCAGACAAGATAGAACTGCCAAAGGGGGCGGTGTTGCAATCTACTGCAAAGATAGCCTGCAGAGTTCTGTCCTACTATCCAGGTCTGTACCCAAACAATTTGAACTTCTACTTTTAAAAATCCACCTCTCTAAAAACAAGTCTCTCACTGTTGCCGCCTGCTATAGACCACCCTCTGCCCCCAGCTGTGCTCTGGACACCATATGTGAACTGATTGCCCCCCATCTATCTTCAGAGCTTGTGCTGCTAGGCGACCTAAACTGGAACATGCTTAACACCCCAGCCATCCTACAATCAATTATCAATGAACCTACCAGGTACCTCCCCAAAGCCTTAAACACGGGCACCCTCATAGATATCATCCTAACCAACTTGCCCTCTAAATACACCTCTGCTGTTTTCAACCAAGATCTCAGCGATCACTGCCTCATTGCCTGCATCCGTAATGGGTCAGCGGTCAAACGACCTCCACTCATCACTGTAAAACGCTCCCTGAAACACTTCAGCGAGCAGGCCTTTCTAATCGACCTGGCCGGGGTATCCTGGAAGGATATTGATCTCATCCCATCAGTAGAGGATGCCTGGATATTTTTTTTAAATGCCTTCCTAACCATCTTAAATAAACATGCCCCATTCAAGAAATTTAGAACCAGGAACAGATATAGCCCTTGGTTCTCCCCAGACCTGACTGCCCTTAACCAGCACAAAAACATCCTATGGCATTCTGCATTAGCATCGAACAGCCCCCGTGATATGCAGCTGTTCAGGGAAGCTAGAAACCATTATACACAGGCAGTTAGAAAAGCCAAGGCTAGCTTTTTCAAGCAGAAATTTGCATCCTGCAACACTAACTCAAAAAAGTTCTGTGACACTGTAAAGTCCATGGAGAATAAGAACACCTCCTCCCAGCTGCCCACTGCACTGAAGATAGGAAACACTGTCACCACTGATAAATCCACCATAATTGAGAATTTCAATAAGCATTTTTCTACGGCTGGCCATGCTTTCCACCTGGCTACTCCTACCCCGGTCAAGAGCACTGCAACCCCCACAACAACTCGCCCAAGCCTTCCCCATTTCTCCTTCTCCCAAATCTGCTCAGCTGATGTTCTGAATGAGCTGCAAAATCTGGACCCCTACAAATCAGCCGGGCTAGACAATCTGGACCCTTTCTTTCTAAAATTATCTGCCAAAATTGTTGCCACCCCTATTACTAGCCTGTTCAACCTCTCTTTCGTGTCGTCTGAGATTCCCAAAGATTGGAAAGCAGCTGCGGTCATCCCCCTCTTCAAAGGGGGTGACACTCTTGACCCAAACTGCTACAGACCTATATCTATCCTACCATGCCTTTCTAAGGTCTTCGAAAGCCAAGTCAACAAACAGATTACCGACCATTTCGAATCTCACCATACCTTCTCTGCTATGCAATCTGGTTTCAGAGCTGGTCATGGGTGCACCTCAGCCACGCTCAAGGTCCTAAATGATATCCTAACCACCATCGATAAGAAACATTACTGTGCAGCCGTATTCATTGATCTGGCCAAGGCTTTCGACTCTGTCAATCACCACATCCTCATCTGCAGACTCGACAGCCTTGGTTTCTCAAATGATTGCCTCGCCTGGTTCACCAACTACTTCTCTGATAGAGTTCAGTGTGTCAAATCGGAGGGTCTGCTGTCCGGACCTCTGGCAGTCTCTATGGGGGTGCCACAGGGTTCAATTCTTGGACCGACTCTCTTCTCTGTATACATCAATGAGGTCGCTCTTGCTGCTGGTGAGTCTCTGATCCACCTCTACGCAGACAACACCATTCTGTATACTTCTGGCCCTTCTTTGGACACTGTGTTAACAACCCTCCAGGCAAGCTTCAATGCCATACAACTCTCCTTCCGTGGCCTCCAATTGCTCTTAAATACAAGTAAAACTAAATGCATGCTCTTCAACCGATCGCTACCTGTACCTACCCGCCTGTCCAACATTACTACTCTGGACGGCTCTGACTTAGAATACGTGGACAACTACAAATACTTAGGTGTCTGGTTAGACTGTAAACTCTCCTTCCAGACCCATATCAAACATCTCCAATCCAAAGTTAAATCTAGAATTGGCTTCCTATTTCGCAACAAAGCATCCTTCACTCATGCTGCCAAACATACCCTTGTAAAACTGACCATCCTACCAATCCTCGACTTTGGCGATGTCATTTACAAAATAGCCTCCAATACCCTACTCAACAAATTGGATGCAGTCTATCACAGTGCAATCCGTTTTGTCACCAAAGCCCCATATACTACCCACCATTGCGACCTGTACGCTCTCGTTGGCTGGCCCTCGCTTCGTACTCGTCGCCAAACCCACTGGCTCCATGTCATCTACAAGACCCCCTTATCTCAGCTCGCTGGTCACCATTGCATCTCCCACCTGTAGCACACTCTCCAGCAGGTATATCTCTCTAGTCACCCCTAAAACCAATTCTTTCTTTGGCCTTCTCTCCTTCCAGTTCTCTGCTGCCAATGACTGGAACGAACTACAAAAATCTCTGAAACTGGAAACACTTATCTCCCTCACTAGCTTTAAGCACCAACTGTCAGAGCAGCTCACAGATTACTGCACCTGTACGTAGCCCACCTATAATTTAGCCCAAACAACTACCTCTTTCCCTACTGTATTTTATTAATTTATTTATTTTGCTCCTTTGCACCCCATTATTTTTATTTCTACTTTGCACATTCTCCCATTGCAAATCTACCATTCCAGTGTTTTACTTGCTATATTGTATTTACTTTGCCACCATGGCCTTTTTGCCTTTACCTCCCTTATCTCACCTCATTTGCTGACATCGTATATAGACTTGTTTATACTGTATTATTGACTGTATCTTTGTTTTACTCCATGTGTAACTCTGTGTCGTTGTATGTGTCGAACTGCTTTGCTTTATCTTGGCCAGGTCGCAATTGTAAATTAGAACTTGTTCTCAACTTGCCTACCTGGTTAAATAAAGGTGAAATAAATAAGTAAATAAAAATGTATTGTTGTGTATGAGAGCGGTTGCGGTGCCATTTCTCCTCAATCTCCCATATACAACAATTAATACTTTGTAAGAACTGCCTTCCTAAGACTTTTTTCACAACTTCTTTAGCCTCTTTAGCAGCTCCCAATGTCCCCTCATTGTCCCTAAATAATATGCTATACCTTTACCAACGAAGTTGCCCAATGTCCCTTCCACAAAAAGTGTAAAATGCTAACACCACAACCATGTCTTTCCAGGAGACGTGCAACAGAAGCCCATGTAGAACAGGGGTCTCCAACCCTGTTCCTGGAGAGCTACCCTCCTGTAGGTTTTCACTCCAACCTCAGTTGTAGCTAACCTGGTTCATTTTATCAACCAGCTAATTATTACAATCAGGTGTGCTAGATTAGGGATGGAGTAAAAACGTACAGGACCAAGAGCAGGGTTGGAGAGCGCTGATGTAGAACCCCCATAAAATTCATATGGATCTTTTCTATAAATCTTAGAAATGTGTCTGCCCTTATGGATCCACAAAACATATTTATATAAGTTGTACAGGGCTCCGTAGCATCAAACAGATGCTAGACATTCAGATGGCTAGAGAATATTTGTTTATTTGTCAAATTCAAAAATACAGGGGAGTGTACACTATGCAATGCTAACTTGAGAGAACTGTTTATTCAACAAGAATGTTATATGGTAAGAGTAACATACAAAAACAAAATGTATGTACAGTGTAATACAGTTCAGTGTGTCCGAGTGTGTCTCAGGTGCAGAGACTATAGATTGTTGCACCAGATAATGTGATTTATCCAAAGATTTTTGCCGACATCTTGTCTAGCTCAAGTTTTCTCTCATTGATTGAGACAGGTGGGTGTCCACCCCAAAGTGCTGCATGTCATGATGACAGAGACCTGTCTCTATCAATGAGTGAGAAGACTTGAAATAGACACAATGGCTGTGCACATGTTGTTGAAATACTTTATGGAGGAAAACAAGTATTTATTTTAATAACGGATAATTTTCTAAATTCAAATTGACCCCCCTCAACTGGACACTGACATTCTATGAGACTCCTGTTTCTCCAAATATAGGACTAAGACGGCATTGCTGTCACAACTTCCGCCGAAGTTGGTTCCTCTCCTTGTTCGGGTGGCGTTCTGCGGTTGGCGTCGCCGGTCTTCTAGCCATCATTGATCCATTTTTCATTTGTTTTTGTCTTGTCTTGTCTTCCCACACACCTGGTTTTAATTCCATCATTACATGTTGTGTATTTAACCCTCTGTTCCCCCCATGTCCTTGTCCGGAATTGTTTATTATTTGTTATGTTATTTCTGATGTGGGACGGGTTTTGTACCCATTGTATTGATTGTTCTGTTTACGGTGATTTTTATTTTTAAACTGTGCCATTGTAACACCGTTTTTGCTCTCCTGCGCCTGACTTCTTTGCCGCCAGTACACACCCCTTACAATCGCAAAGTTTGGTTGAAAACTCTCTGCTTTACCAATAACATGACCTATCCTGTAACTCACAGTAATGGATACCAACATTTCTTTGGTTAAAACACATGATCTGTAGCTAAGATAACTGGTGATCAGCAGATGATGATAGAGGGGGATGATGAAGTTGCCATTCTAAAGAAACCGTCCGTTCAGGGAAGCTGTGAGAGGAGTGTTGTCATGATCAAACTGCCATTCAGATCCTCATGAGTCATCTGCTTGAAATCCAGCACAATGTCTAATCCACGGGACCTTAGTGGCACCTCATTTGAGGAGAACGGGCCCTTTGTAATGACTAGATCGGAATCGTTTGAATGGATTCAAACACATCACACAAATGGTTTCCAGGTGTTTGATGCCATTCCATTTGCTCCGTTCCGGACATTATTATGAGCTGTTCTCCCCTCAGCAGCCTCCACTGGTCTAATCCCTGAAGAGGGATACAGTTCTGCTACATTGACACACTCAGAAAAAGGAATTATGTTTCTGTATCTAGAATCCACTCCGGGAAGAAGCCCAGCCACCACACTGTGTTGTCTGTAAGACCAAACAACCCTAAAATGATACTCTATTGTACAGTTTGAAAACCAGTTGAACCGTGGCAGCATAACATCAACATTTGGGTAGACATAGTGGAAAATACATACATGTGCACAGGCACTGAAATTACATTTACAACAATATCTAGCCTAATAGAAAGAAATATGGCATAACCCTCAACCTTTGCACAGTGATCAGTATGTAGAAATGAGCTAGGCAGGTAGGCAGACAGTATCTCCCTACAGCCATGTCTATCAGGCAAGTTTAGGCAAATCAGTTTTAGTTTCTTCAGTTTTAGAGCTTTACAACAGGAAATTGTTGTATTATTGTCTCCTCACTGTTTGCTAGTTAACTTAGCTAGCTACCTTGTTGGATATGCAATACTTGTTATTTACATCAGTTTGGAATCATTTCTTGCGTCATGCCTATAATTTGGTGAGATTGAAATGCATCCATGGTGATAATCATAACCAACGTCAACCCTTGTCAATTATGTTACATAGCTAGCTAGTAAATTGATTTGCAGTTGCTGACGCTCATTCCTTTGACGATAAACGCGAATCCGACCATCACCCCTGGTGAGACAAAACCGCGATTCGTCATTGAAGAGCACTTTTTGCCAGTCCTGTCTGGTCCAGCAACGGTGGGTTTGTGCCTATAGGCGACGTTGTTGTCAGTGATGTCTGGTGACGACTTGCCTTACAACAGGCCTACAAGCCCTCAGTCCAGCCTCTCTCAGCCTATTGCGGACAGTCTGAGCACTGATGGAGGGATTGTGTATCCCTGGTGTAACTCGGGCAGTTGTTGTTGCCATCCTGTACCTGTCCCGCAGGTGTGATTTTCGGATGTACCGATTCTGTGCAGGTGTTGTTACACGTGGTCTGCCACTGCGAGGACGATCAGTTGTAAGTCCTGTCTCCCTGTAGCGCTGTTTTAGGCATCTCACAGTATGGACATTGCAATTTATTGCCCTGGCCACATCTGCAGTCCTCATGCCTCCTTGCAGCATGCCTAAGACACGTTCACGCAGATAAGAAGTGTCTTTCAGAGTCAGTAGAAAGGCCTCTTTAGTGTCCTAAGTTTTCATAACTGTGACCTTAATTGCCTACCGTCTGTAAGCTGTTAGTGTCTTATCGACTGTTCCACAGGTGCATGTTCATTAATTGTTTATGGTTCATTGAACAAGCATGGGAAACAGTGTTTAAAGCCTTTACAATGAAGATCTGTGAAGTTCGTTGGATTTTTACGAATAATCTTTGAAAGACAGGGTCCTGAAAAAAGGACGTTTCTTTTTTTACTGAGTTTAGTTTACAATAGTTATCTTTTGTTTGTTTTTAGTCCCATCTTTCAACTCCTCCCATATATCTCTGAAAACTATTGAGTTTTAATTTCTATTTGCCATATATTTTTCAACTAGGCTGTGTTTCACAAAAGTTCTGAACCTTTTCTATTCTCATAGATTCTATATAACCATTTTTGCTAAGAGTATTATTATTTTATTAATTGATTGACTGACTTTTTAAATCACCCAGCAGTGCTATTTGAAGAGTTAGCTCCAGGTAAATGCTACAATTTTTCAGCCATTCCTGAACATATGGACAGTACCAAAACAATGATCAAATGATTCTGTCTCTTCACAGCAAAATCTGCAGAGCTGGGATCGTTGTATAATAATTGAAATTTAATAACTTGTTGTTTTGTGTATCAGTTCATAAACCATGTGCCATGGAATCGGTAGAGCGAAAATATCTTCCCAACTATTTTTTTTATCTATATGTCACAGCTGTCAATTTTTTTTTGTCCTTAAATTAAACTGGTATTCTTTTTTATTTATCACAATTTTCTTTACTTTCTCCCCCTTCCACTTGCCCCTTCTATTTTTGTGGTAAAACTGCAGAAATGTAACAAATTAATGCTGCAATTAATTGTTTGTAATTTTGAGTAGAGCATACATTTCCATAAGTTTTTTAGATGTTCGTGTGACATAACTTCACCAGTCCTATTCATGATATAATTTTCAAAGATTCTACTTTATATATATATATATTATATATATATATATTCATTTTAAAAATAGTTTAGTATAGTTGAGTTTTACCATAATATTTGTTCGGTCTTTTCTGGTGGATTAAACTAAAGTTAGCTAGGTGGTTTGCAGGAAACTTACTTAGCTAGGCACCATATTTGTCATCTGCCCTGTTGGTGCTGGCATCGGCTGTAGCTGAGCTTCTACTGTTAGCTAAATCCAACACTTTGTTTTGAATCCTCCTAGCTGTATTCTGGTTTTAACATGTATGGTTGACTGTCACCATGTAGCTAATAGACGCTGCATTGTCTAATTAATGTCGATGAGAGGAATCACCTAAAGTCATTACATCTGGTAAGTTCTTTCAGGATTGTTTTTAGTGTCCGACTCCTATTCAAAATGTGTGCCTTGGGAGGGACGGGGGGCTAGAGCATGAAGCACTGCCCAACATCATTTGTAGTCTTTCAGAGACTGGAAAAAAATGTTTGCTTGTATATTTAGCAATGAATCTGCTAATAGGAACATCACTGGCAGACGTCCAATGGCTCTAGCAAACAACGACAACCATATCTACAACCACAAAAATGTATAGTGTGATCACTATAACATAGAGCCTT
Organism: Oncorhynchus mykiss; assembly: GCF_057628025.1. Taxonomy (NCBI): domain Eukaryota; kingdom Metazoa; phylum Chordata; class Actinopteri; order Salmoniformes; family Salmonidae; genus Oncorhynchus; species Oncorhynchus mykiss. Next base: position 60,361,911 of record NC_143040.1, read on the forward strand.
CGCAAAATGCCACAAAGCAGGACTACATTAATTTTTAGATCTCACCCCACCACCATCAATACACCGGAAGCCATCATAAGGTCTATCATTCAAAGCTGGGCGGGCTGACTGATACGCACTCAGGTATAAATCTTCTTCCTATAGTTATTTATCTACCAGCTTCACACAAAGAGGGATGGATGGAAAGTGGCAAGTTATCAGCAGAATCTGAATGCATAATTGATACGAGGCATAAATTAATATGATTATGCTATAAATGGAGAGAAGGAGACAAAGGCAGGCAGAGGAGGAGAGGATGGGCCTATGTGGAAAAACGTAAGGTATATACAGTATCTGGAACTGATGGGTTTTGATGTGGCAAATCACTCTGGTCTGTCTGGTCACTTTGGATGCCGAAGTTAAATATCGGACAAGTTTTTACTGGGTGAAATGCTTGAATTGTAGATATAATAGTGTAGGAGAATAGAGCCTAACATATGGAATAATAAACAGTCAGATACACACGCAACATGCACATCAGGCAGGTCAACCATGATACAAGTTGGTATTAAACGTCTATCCAAGTATGAGGACATTGGGAGATGACGTGGAAACCGGACACTAGAGGCGAAAGTGAGAGCTGTTACCTTCAAGTAAGTTTTATTTTAAGGGCTGTTACCTTCAAGTAGGTTTTTGGTTTTGATACAGTGCATTCGGTGACCCCTTGACTTTGTTCCACATTTTGTTACATTACATCCCTATTCTAAAATGGATACAATTCTTTTTTCCTCATCGATCTTCACACGATACCCCATAATGACAAAGCGAAAACAGGTTTTTAGACATGTTTGCAAATTTAATACAAATAAAAAACAGAAATACATAATTCACATAAGTATTCCGACCATTTGCTATGAACTGAAATTGAGCTCAGCTGCATCCAGTTTCCGTTGTTCATCCTTGATGTTTCTACAACTTTATTGGAGTCCACCTGGGGTAAATTCAATTGATTGGACATGATTTTGAAAGGCACACACCTGTCTATATAATGTCCCATGGTTGACAGTGCATGTCAGAGTAAAAACCAAGACATGAGGTCAAAGGAATTGTCCGTAGAGCTTTGAGACACTATTGTGTCAAGTCACAGGTCTGGGGAAGGGTACCAAAAAATGTCTGCAGCAGGTCCCCAAGAACATAGTAGCCTCCATAATTCTTAAATGTAAGAACTTTGGAACCATCAAGGCTCTTCCTAGAGCTGGACGCACGGCCAAACTGAGCAATCGGGGGTGAAGGGCCTTGGTCAGGGAGGAGACTAAGAACCCGTTCGTTAATCTGACGGAGATTCACAGTTCCTCTGTGGAGATGAAGCAACTTTGGCATCTCTGCAAATGGTGTTTCAACAAAGAACCGAGTAAAAGGTCTGAATACTTACAGTACCAGTCAAAAGTTTGGAGACGGGTACTCAGAGGGTTTTTCTTTACAATTTTCTACATTGTAGAATAATAGTGAAGACATCAAAACTATGAAATAACCCACATGAAATCATGTTGTAACCAAAAAAGTGTTAAACTAATTTAAAATATATTTTTTATTTGAGATTTTTCAAAGTAGCCACCATTTGCCTTGATGACAGCTTTGTACACTCTTGACATTCTCTCAACCAGCTCATTGGGGTAGTCACCTGGAAAGCATTTCAATTAACAGTTGTGCCTGATTATAAGTGAATTTGTGGAATTTCTTTCCTTCTTAATGCGTTTGAGCCAATCAGTTGTGTTGTAACAAGGTAGGGGTGGTATACAGAACATAGCCCTATTTGGTAAAAGACCAATTCCATATTATGGCAAGAACAGCTAAAATAAGCAAAGAGAAATGGCAGTTCATCACTACTTTCAGATATGAAGGCCAGTTAATTCTTCAAGTGCAGTCGCAAAAACCATCAAGTGCAATGATGAAACAGGCTCTCATGAGGATAACCACAGGAAAGGAAGACCCAGAGTTACTTCTGCTTCAGAGGACAAGTTCTTTAGAGGTAACTGCACCTCAGAAATTGTGCGTCACAGAGTTCAAGTAGCAGACACATTTCAACATCAAATGTTCAGAAGAGGCTGTGTGAATCAGGTCTTCATGGTCAAATTGTTGCAAAGAAACCACTACTAAAAGACACCAATAAGAAGAGACTTGAGTGGGCCAAGACACAAGAGCAATGGACATTAGACCGGTGGAAATCTGTCCTTTGGTCTGATGAGTCCAAATTTTAGATTTTTTGTTCCAACCGCAGTGCCTTTGTGAGACGTAAGAGTATGGGAATGGATGTTCTCCACACATGTGGTTCCCACCGTGAAGCATGGAAGAGGAGGTGTGATGGTGTAGGAGTGCTTTGCTGGTGACACTATCATTGATTTATTTTGAATTCAAGGCACAATTAACAATTATGGCTACCACAGCACTCTGCAGCTATACGCCATCCCATCTGGTTTGCACTTAGGGGGACAATCATTTGTTTTTCAACTGGACAATGACCCTCAACACACCTCCAGGTTGTGTTAGGGCTATTTGACCAAGAAGAATGATGGAGGGCTGCATCAGACGACCTGGCTTCCACAATCACCCAACCTCACCCCAATTTAGATGGTTTGGGATGAGTTGGACTGCAGGGTGAAAAAAAAGAAGACAACAAGTGCTCATTATATGTGGGAACTCCTTCAAGACCGTTAGAAAAGCATTCCTCATGAAGCTGATTGAGAGAATGTGCAAGCTGTCATCAAGGCATATATTTTGATTTGTTTAACAAGTTTTTGGTTACTGCTGTTACGGTGCGTGAATGAGGACCCAAAAGCGAATTAACTTAAACAGAGCTTCTTTAATTACCAAACATAGGTAGGCTCAGACGGACCGGCAGATTCCGACAGGACAAGACAAGGTTACAGCAAACATGACGACAGTCTGGTTCAGGCATGAAACACAACAAACAAGAATCCGACAAAGACAGGAGCAGAAACAGAGAGAGATATAGGGACCTAATCAGAGGGAAAAAGGGAACAGGTGGGAAAAGGGGTGACGAGGTGGTTAGGAGGAGACAAGGCACAGCTGGGGGAAAGAGGGGGAGAAAAGGTAACCTAACAACGACCAGCAGAGGGAGACAGGGTGAAGGGAAAGGACAGAGACAAGACACAACATGACAGTACATGACAGTACCCCCCCACTCACCGAGCGCCTCCTGGCGCACTCGAGGAGGAAACCTGGCGGCAACGGAGGAAATCCTCGATCAGCGCACGGTCCAGCACGTCCCGAGAGGGAACCCAACTCCTCTCCTCAGGACCGTACCCCTCCCAATCTACGAGGTACTGGTGACCACGGCCCCGAGGACGCATGTCCAAAATTCTACGGACCCTGTAGATGGGTGCGCCCTCGACAAGGATGGGGGGGGGGGGGGGGAAGACGAGCGGGGGCGCGAAGGACGGGCTTGATGCAGGAGACATGGAAGACCGGGTGGACGCGACGAAGGTATCGCGGAAGAAGAAGTCGAACTGCGACAGGATTAATGACCCGAGAAATACGGAACGGACCAATGAACCGCGGGGTCAACTTGCGAGAAGCCGTCTTAAGGGGAAGGTTCTGAGTGGAGAGCCAAACTCTCTGACCGCGACAATATCTAGGACTCTTAGTTCTACGCTTATTAGCAGCCCTCACAGTCTGCGTCCTATAACGGCAAAGTGCAGACCTGACCCTCTTCCAGGTGCGCTCGCAACGTTGGACAAAAGCCTGAGCGGAGGGGACGCTGGACTCGGCGAACTGAGATGAGAACAGCGGAGGCTGGTACCCGAGGCTACTCTGAAAAGGAGATAGCCCGGTCGCAGACGAAGGAAGCGAGTTGTGGGCGTATTCTGCCCAGGGGAGCTGTTCTGACCAAGACGCAGGGTTGCGAAAAGAAAGACTGCGTAAGATGCGACCAATAGTCTGATTGGCCCGTTCTGCTTGACCGTTAGACTGGGGGTGAAAGCCGGAAGAGAGACTGACGGAAGCCCCAATCAAACGGCAAAACTCCCTCCAAAATTGAGACGTGAATTGCGGACCTCTGTCCGAAACGACGTCTGACGGAAGGCCATGAATTCTGAAAACATTCTCGATGATGATTTGTGCCGTCTCTTTAGCAGAAGGAAGCTTAGCAAGGGGAATGAAATGAGCCGCCTTAGAGAACCTATCGACAACCGTAAGAATAACAGTCTTCCCCGCTGACGAAGGCAGTCCGGTGACAAAATCTAAGGCGATGTGAGACCACGGTCGAGAGGGAATAGGAAGCGGCCTGAGACGGCCGGCAGGAGGAGAGTTACCGGACTTAGTCTGCGCGCAGACCGAACAAGCAGCCACGAAACGACGCGTGTCATGCTCCCGGGTGGGCCACCAAAAACGCTGGCGAATGGAAGCAAGCGTACCCCGAACGCCAGGGTGGCCGGCTAACTTGGCAGAGTGAGCCCACTGAAGAACGGCCAGACGAGTAGGAACGGGAACGAAAAGAAGGTTCCTAGGACAAGCGCGCGGCGACGGAGTGTGAGTGAGCGCTTGCTTTACCTGCCTCTCAATTTCCCAGACAGTCAACCCGACAACACGCCCCTCAGGGAGAATCCCCTCGGGGTCAGTGGAGGCTACTGAAGAACTGAAGAGACGAGACAAAGCATCAGGCTTGGTGTTCTTAGAGCCCGGACGATAAGAAATCACGAACTCGAAACGAGCGAAAAACAGCGCCCAACGCGCCTGACGCGCATTAAGTCGTTTGGCAGAACGGATGTACTCAAGGTTCCTATGGTCAGTCCAAACGACAAAAGGAACGGTCGCCCCCTCCAACCACTGTCGCCATTCGCCTAGGGCTAACCGGATGGCGAGCAGTTCGCGGTTACCCACATCATAGTTACGTTCCGACGGCGACAGGCGATGAGAAAAATACGCGCATGGGTGGACCTTGTCGTCAGAGAGGGAGCGCTGAGAAAGAATGTCTCCCACGCCCACCTCTGACGCGTCAACCTCGACAACGAACTGTCTAGAGACGTCAGGTGTAACAAGGATAGGAGCGGATGTAAAACGATTCTTGAGGAGATCAAAAGCTCCCTGGGCGGAAACGGACCACTTAAAGCACGTCTTGACAGAAGTAAGGGCTGTGAGAGGAGCTGCCACCTGACCGAAATTACGGATGACACGACGATAGAAGTTCGCGAAGCCGAGAAAGCGCTGCAGCTTGACGCGTGACTTAGGGACGGGCCAATCAATGACAGCTTGGACCTTAGCGGGATCCATCTTAATGCCTTCAGCGGAAATAACAGAACCGAGAAATGTGACGGAGGAGGCATGAAAAGTGCACTTCTCAGCCTTCACAAAAAGACAATTCTCTAAAAGGCGCTGGAGGACACGTCGAACGTGCTGAACATGAATCTGGAGTGACGGTGAAAAAATCAGGATATCGTCAAGGTAAACGAAAACAAAGATGTTCAGCATGTCTCTCAGGACATCATTGACTAATGCCTGAAAGACAGCTGGAGCGTTAGCGAGGCCGAAAGGAAGAACCCGGTATTCAAAGTGCCCTAACGGAGTGTTAAACGCCGTCTTCCACTCGTCCCCCTCCCTGATGCGCACGAGATGGTAAGCGTTACGAAGGTCCAACTTAGTGAAAAACCTGGCTCCCTGCAGGATCTCGAAGGCTGAAGACATAAGAGGAAGCGGATAACGATTCTTAACTGTTATGTCATTCAGCCCTCGATAATCTATGCAGGGGCGCAGAGACCCGTCCTTCTTCTTGACAAAAAAAAACCCCGCTCCGGCGGGAGAGGAGGAGGGGACTATGGTACCGGCGTCAAGAGCTACAGACAAATAATCTTCGAGAGCCTTACGTTCGGGAGCCGACAGAGAGTATAGTCTACCCCGGGGGGGGGTGGTTCCCGGAAGGAGATCAATACTACAATCATACGACCGGTGTGGAGGAAGAGAGGTGGCCCTGGACCGACTGAACACCGTGCGCAGATCGTGATATTCCTCCGGCACCCCTGTCAAATCACCAGGCTCCTCCTGTGAAGAAGAGACAGAGGAAACAGGAGGGATAGCAGACATTAAACATTTCACATGACAAGAGACGTTCCAGGAAAGGATAGAATTACTAGACCAATTAATGGAAGGATTATGACAAACTAGCCAGGGATGGCCCAAAACAACAGGTGTAAAAGGTGAACGAAAAATTAAAAAAGAAATGGTTTCACTATGATTACCAGAAACAGTGAGGGTTAAAGGTAGCGTCTCACGCTGAATCCTGGGGAGAGGACTACCATCCAGGGCGAACAAGGCCGTGGGCTCCTTTAACTGTCTGAGAGGAATGTCATGTTCCCGAGCCCAGGTCTCGTCCATAAAACAGCCCTCCGCCCCAGAGTCTATTAAGGCACTGCAGGAAGCTGACGAACCGGTCCAGCGTAGATGGACCGACAAGGTAGTGCAGGATCTTGAAGGAGAGACAGGAGTAGTAGCGCTCACCAGTAGCCCTCCGCTTACTGACGAGCTCTGGCCTTTTACTGGACATGAAGTGACAAAATGACCAGCGGAACCGCAATAGAGACAGAGGCGGTTGGTGATTCTCCGTTCCCTCTCCTTAGTCGAGATGCGGATACCTCCCAGCTGCATGGGCTCAGCACCCGAGCCGGCAGAGGAAGATGGTAGTGATGCGGAGAGGGGGGCAACGGAGAACGCGAGCTCCTTTCCACGAGCTCGGTGACGAAGATCAACCCGTCGCTCAATGCGAATAGCGAGTTCAATCAAGGAATCCACGCTGGAAGGAACCTCCCGGGAGAGAATCTCATCCTTTACCTCTGCGCGGAGACCCTCCAGAAAATGAGCGAGCAAAGCCGGCTCGTTCCAGCCACTGGAGGCAGCAAGAGTGCGAAACTCAATAGAGTAGTCTGTTATGGATCGATTATCTTGACATAGGGAAGACAGGGCCCTGGAAGCCTCCTCCCCAAAAAACAGATCGATCAAAAACCCGTATCATCTCCTCCTTAAAGTCCTGATACTGGTTAGTACACTCAGCCCTTGCCTCCCAGATTGCCGTGCCCCACTCACGAGCCCGTCCAATAAGGAGAGATATGACGTAGGCGACACGAGCAGTGCTCCTGGAGTAAGTGTTGGGCTGGAGAGTAAACACTATATCACACTGGGTGAGGAACGAGCGGCATTCAGTGGGCTCCCCAGAGTAACACGGCGGGTTATTGATTCTGGGCTCCGGAGATTCGAAAGCCCTGGAAGTGGCCGGTGGATCGAGGCGGAGATGGTGAACCTGTTCTGTGAGGTTGGAGACTTGGGTGGCCAGGGTCTCAACGGCATGTCGAGCAGCAGACACTTCCTGCTCGTGTCTGCCTAGCATCGCTCCCTGGATCCCGACGGCTGAGTGGAGAGGATCCGAAGTCGCTGGGTCCATTCTTGGTCGGATTCTTCTGTTACGGTGCGTGAATGAGGACCCAAAAGCGAATTAACTTAAACAGAGCTTCTTTAATTACCAAACATAGGTAGGCTCAGACGGACCGGCAGATTCCGACAGGACAAGACAAGGTTACAGCAAACATGACGACAGTCTGGTTCAGGCATGAAACACAACAAACAAGAATCCGACAAAGACAGGAGCAGAAACAGAGAGAGATATAGGGACCTAATCAGAGGGAAAAAGGGAACAGGTGGGAAAAGGGGTGACGAGGTGGTTAGGAGGAGACAAGGCACAGCTGGGGGAAAGAGGGGGAGAAAAGGTAACCTAACAACGACCAGCAGAGGGAGACAGGGTGAAGGGAAAGGACAGAGACAAGACACAACATGACAGTACATGACAACTGCATGATACCATATGTGTTATTTCATAGTTTTGATGTCTTCACTATTATTCCACAATGTAGAAAATAGTACAAAAATAAAGAAAAACCCGGGAGTCGATGTTTCCAAGCTTTTGACTATTTCAGCTTTTATTTCTCTCAGCACTTTTCCATTGGGTCTGAAGTTTACATACACTCAATTAGTATTTGGGTAGCATTAACTTTAAATTGTTTAACTTGGGTCAAACGTTTCGGGTAGCTTTCCACAAGCTTCCCACAATAAGTTGGGTAAATTTTGGCCCAAACCTCCTGACAGAGCTGGTGTAACTGAGTCAGGTTTGTAGGCCTCCTTGCTCGCACACACTTTTTCAGTTCTGCCCACACATTTTTTATAGGATTGAGGTCAGGGCTTTGTGATGGCCACACCAATACCTTGACTTTGTTGTCCTTAAAGCCATTTTGCCACAACTTTGGAAGAATGCTTGGGGTCATTGTCCATTTGGAAGACCCATTTGCGACCAAGCTATAACTTCCTGACTGATGTCTTGAGATGTTGCTTCAATATATCAATATAATTTTCCACCCTCATGAAGCCATCTATTTTGTGAAGTGCACCAGTCCCTCTTGCAGCAAAGCACCCCCACAACATGATGATGCCACCACGGTTGGGATGGTGTTCTTTGGCTTGCAAGCCTCCCCCTTTTTCCTCCAAACATAACGATGGTCATTATGGCCAAACAGTTCTATTTTTGTTTCATCAAACCAGAGGACATTTCTCCAAAAAGTATGATCTTTGTCCACATGTGCAGTTGCAAACCGTAGTTTGGCTTTTTCATGGTGGTTTTGGAGCAGTGGCTTCCTCCTTGCTGAGCTGCCTTTCAGGTTATGTCAATATAGGACTCATTTTACTGTGGATATAGATACTTTTGTACCTGTTTCCTCCAGCGTCTACACAAGGTCCTTTGCTGTTCTGAGATTGATTTGCACTTTTCACACCAAAGTACTTCATCTCTAGGAGACAGAATGTATCTCTTCCTGAGCGGGAGAGGTATGACGGCTGCGTGGTCCCGTGGTGTTTATACTTGCGTACTATTGTTTGTACAGAGAAAAGTAGTACCTTCAGGAGTTTAAAAATTGCTCCCAAAGATGAACTAGACTTGTGGAGGACTAAGATTTTTTTTCTGAGGTCTTGGCTGATTTCTTTTGATTTTCCCATGATGTCAAGCAAAGAGGCACTGAGTTTTCTGGAATTTTCCAAGCTGTTTAAAGGCACAGTCAATTTAGTGTATGTAAACTTCTGACCCACTGGAATTGTGATGCAGTGAATTATAAGTGAAATAATCTGTCTGTAAACAATTGTTGGAAAAATTACTTGTGTCATGCACAAAGTAGATGTCCTAATCGACTTACCAAATCTATAGTTTGTTTTAACAAGAAATTTGTGGAGTGGTTGAAAAACGGGTTTTAATGATGCCAACTTAAGTGTCTGTAAACTTCCGACTTCAACTGTATATTAAATATTTCAGTTTTTTATTTTTTCTAAATTTGCAAACATTTCTTATTACCTGTTTTTCCATTGTCATTATGGGATATTGTGATGTCATTATGGGATATTGTGATGTCATTATGGGGTATTGTGTGTAGATTAATCAGGGGAAAAATAGTTTAATCCATTTTTAGAATAAGAGCTGTAACATTACAAAATGTGAAAAAATAGAAAGGATGTGAAAACTTTCCAAAGGGTTTGTGGATGGGGTTGGGGGTGGATGTAATCATCTACTTCTGGTGCCAATGTTTGCGTGTTTGAATGCAGTCATAGAAAGTTGTTTTTTCTTAAGGCTATCCCAAACCTTAACCCTTACTTTAACCATTTGGAGTTCATGTTCACAGCTCTGTGTGTGTGTCTGTGTGTGCATGTGTGTGTGTGTGTTCACATCGCTAAGTGAAGTTCCTGTCGCAGTAGTCTCAGGTTTTTGTGTTTTCAATTTCCCAGAGAGGACAAGCGGAATTCAATCATTGAAGACAGTCGACGTGATTAAAACTCTGCTTCTAATTTCATTCTGTCTTCAATCTGAGCAAAAAACTAGAATAACACCCATCCTCCGCCAGAGTCTTTACTTAAAACAAAATCCGATCAAAACATTCCTACGCCATTAACTACGACGAGACGCGAGCAGGGAGGGTCAAGTGTATTTAAATATAGAACTCCAGTCTAGATTTAAATGCTTCAGAAACACAGGGCCTAGTCGTGTGTGTGTGTGTGTGTGTGTGTGGGGGGGGGGGGGGGGGGGGGGGAATGCCCGTATATCATCTGAGGCCATGCATATATTATCCAGAGAATAATTTGTAGTCAATTAGCTAGGCGTAACAGAGCAGAGTGCAGGAAGCCGTTGATTAGCTTGTAGAGCAGGCCAGCCATGCAAGGGAACACTAGCCCCTTTGAAACAGACATGAACACATCCGCTTTCACTCCATGTCATTTTCTCTTTCTCTCCTTTTTCCCTTCATTTTCTTGTTTGAGGCTGTTAATATTCATGCTTAGGGATGATGAATATGGATGTGGTTTTACATTTACACACTTACTGTGTGTAACGGTTTTCTTCCGCTGAAGGTGAGGAGGACCAAAATGCTGCGTGGTTAGAGTTCAACATGTTTAATCAAGACCATACATGAGAACACTACAAAATACAAAACAACAAAAGTGAAAACCGAAAGTCCTATCTGGTGCAATGACACAAAGACAGAAGATAACCACCCACAAAACCCAACACAAAACAGGCTACCTAAATATGGTTCCCAATCAGAGACAATGACAAACACCTGCCTCTGATTGAGAACCATATCAGGCAAAACAACAAAAACAACATAGAAACACAAAACATAGAATGCCCACTCAGCTCACATCCTGACCAACACTAAAACAAAGATAACACAAAATAACTATGGTCAGAACGTGACACTGTGCCTTGCAAAAGTATTCATCCCCCTTGGCATTTTTCCAATTTTGTTGCATTACAACCTGTAATTTAAATTGATTTTTATTTGGATTTTATGTATTGGACATACACAAAATAGTCCAAATTGATGAAGTGAAATGACAGATTTAAAACAGAAAAGTGGTGAGTGCAAATGTATTCACCCCCTTTGCTATGAAGCCCCTAAATGAGATCTGGTGCATCCAATTACCTTCAGATGTCATATAATTAATTAAATAAAGTCCACCTGTGTGCAATCTAAGTGTCACATGATCTCAGTATATATACACCTGTTCTGAAATGCCCCAGAGTCTGCAACACCACTAAGCAAGGGGCACCATGAAGAGTAGTGGAGAAGTACAGGACAGGGTGGGTTATAATTTTTTTTCCAAAACTTTGAACATCCCACGGAGCACCAATAAATTAATTATTAAAGAATGGAAAGGATAGGGCACCACAACAAACCTGCCAAGAAAGGGCCACTCACCAAAACTCACGTACCAGGCAAGGAGGGCATTAATCAGAGAGGCAACAAAGCGACCAAAGATAGCCCTGAAGGAGCTGCAAAGCTCCACAGTGGAGATTGGAGTATCTGTCCATAGGACCACTTTAAGCCGTACACTCCACAGAGCTGGGCTTTATGGAAGAGCTGCCAGAAAAAAGCCATTGCTTAAAGAAAAAATTAAGCAAACACGTTTGGTGTTCACTAAAAGGCATGTGGGAGACTCCCCAAACATATAGAAGAAGGTACTCTGGTCAGATGAGACTAAAATTATTTTTTTTTGCCATCAAGGAAAACGCTATGTCTGGCACAAACCCAACACCTCTCATCACCCCGAGAATACCATCCCCACAGTGAAGCATGGTGGTGGCAGCATTATGCTGTGGGAATGTTTTTCATTGGCAGGGACTGGGAAACTGGTCAGAATTGAAGGAATGATGGGATGGTGACAAATACAGGGAAATTCTTAAGGGAAACATGTTTCAGTTTTCCAGAGATTTGAGACTGGGATGGAGGTTCACCTTCCACCAGGACAATGACCCTAAGCATACTGCTAAAGCAACACTCGAGTGGTTTAAGTGGAAATATTTAAATGTGGCCTAGTCAAAATCCCAGTCCTCAATTTTGACTAGGAATGGCCCAGTCAAAATCCCAGACCTCAATCCAATTGAGAATATGTGGTATGACTTAAAGATTGCTGTACACCAGCGGAACCCATCCAACTTGAAGGAGCTGGAGCAGTTTTCCCTTGAAGAACTGGCAAAAATCCCCAGTGGCTAGATGTGCCAAGCTTATAGAGACATTTCCCAAGAGACTTGCAGCTGTAATTGCTGCTAAAGGTGGCTCTACAAAGCATTGACTTTGTTGGGCTGAATAGTTATGCATGCTCAAGTTTGCTGTTTTTTGTCTTATTTCTTGTTTGTTTCACAATAAACAATATTTTTCATCTTCAAAGTGGTAGGCATGTTGTGTAAATCAAATTATACAAATCCACCCAAAAAATTATATTTTAATTCCAGGTTGTAAGGCAACAAAATAGGAAAAATGCCAAGGGGGGTGAATACTTTAACAAGGCACTGTATTTTACAGTTGGCGGCGCCAACAGGAGAGGAGCATCTATAACAAGAGAGGCCCTGAAGAAATGGTTGTGTTTAAACATAAAGGCAAGTTTCCCCACTTGTGATGTTACATTTAGGAGAAAGAAAGTCAACTCTACTGTACAACTTCTTTGATGGTAAATACATATCACAGAACACTTAATAAAATACTTTTCAAAATTAATTCTAAAGTGAATTAAAATGATTTCCATGGACATAGCTATTCTGCCAGATGTGAATATGACTTTTTTCAGATCCACAAAGTATGCAGTTCACAATTTTGTAGGAGGCTTGAAAATATTTAGAAACAAATGCTGTGAGTTTGTGACCCACAGTATGTCAAAAAGGGAAATAATAGTTAAGTCAGGGGAAAGTAGGGAAGAGAGTAGAGGTGAGTGTGGAAGAAGGTGACTTGAGTAGAGGAAAGGGGACGAGAGAGAGAGAGAGAGAGAGAGAGAGAGAGAGAGAGAGAGAGAGATGAAGACTCATCTCTTCAGTAGGTCCTATGATTGAGTGTAGTCTGGCCCAGGAGTCCCTAGGAGGGGTGCGTCACTTGAGTGGGTTGAGTCACTGACGAGATCTTCCTGTCTGGGTTGGCGCCCCCCCCCCATTGGGTTCGTGCCGTGGGGGAGAGAGAGAGAGAGAGAGAGAGAGAGAGATGTTCAGAGTTGATCCACTCCCAGACTGTACAGTAGGATGGATTAATGACTATCGACTCTACAGAGCACCACCCCTGACCTGTCTCTATCCAGTCACACCCTCAGCTAAGAACCTCTCCTCCATCTCCTTGTATCACTATCTCTCTCTCAATTCAATTTCAATTCAATTGACTTTATTGACATGGCAAGTTCATTATTACTTTCATTGTCAAAGTATACATATCGAAAAATAAACTAAAAAAATATATATATATATATATATTTATATATAAATAAATGGTGGGACCAACAGCAATAATAATAGTGGTAGTGGACATGGGATTACCATTAACAATAACTACAACAGCAATATTAATGAGAACAACAATACATTAAAGCAATGGTAGTAGACCAGTGTCAACATGACTGAGAAGACACATGACGTGGTATGAAAGACAAAACAAAACAAGATGGGCAATATTATCGACATTACCTTGCACTTTTCACTGGCTGTCCCTCAGGTTTTGGCAGGAGGACACATATTTGGCGGCCAAAACTGCACATTTTGGCTTTTCACCCAATAAATATTTTTCTTCATCTTTTATAGTTTCAAATTCTTTGTATTGAATTATAATTTTGGGAAATAAATATTCTCTTGGGTCTGAGTATTTGTCACAGTGTAATAGGAAATGCAGCTCTGTCTCTACCTCTACCCTGGAGCTGAGTGAGCACAGCCTGTCCTCTCTGGGCAGCCAGGTTTGTCTGTGACGACCGGTCTCTATAGCCAGACTGTGCTCACTGAGTCTGTACCTAGTCAATGTTTTCCTCAGTTTTCTATCAGTCACAGTGGTCAGATAGTCTGCCACCATGTACTATCTGTTTAGAGCCAAATAGCATTGAAGTTTACTTAGATTTTTTGTGGTGTCTTTCCAATAGGTGATATATTTTTATTTTTGTTTTGTGAAGATTTGGTTGGGCCAGCTTTTCTGAGTGCTGTCCTGAGGCTCTATGGGGTTGGTTTGGGTTGGTGAACTGAGCCTCAGAACCAGCTGGCCGAGGGGAATCTCTTGACATTGTAGAGCTGTGTGATGGAATGTTTTGGGGTCACTTGTTTTTAGATGGTTGTAAAATTTGATGGCTCTTTTTTCTATTCGAATGAGGAGGGGCTATTGGTCCAATTCTGCTCTACATGTGTTATTCTTTTGCACTTGCAATACAGTCTTGCAAAACCCTGCATGCAGTATTTCGATTGGATGTTTGTCCCATTTGGTAAATTCATTATTAGAGATTGGACCCCATACTTCACTGCCATATAGAGCAATTGGTTCTATAACTGATTGAAACATTTTGAGCCAGATTCTAATTGGAATTTTGATTTTGATGTTCCTTTTAATGGTATAGAATGCTCTTCTTGCTTTGTCTCTCAGCTCATTTACAGCCATGTGAAAGCTACCTGTGTTGCTGATATTTAGTCCTAGATATGTGTAGTTTTTGGTGTGTTCTAATATAACTGTTTCCAAATAGAATTTATATTTGTCATCCTTATTTCCGGACCTTTTTTGGAATATCATTATATTAGTTTTTTTTTAGGTTAATGGTCAGAGCCCAGGTCTGACAGAACCTGTGAAGACGATCTAGGTGCTGCTGTAACCCCTCTTTAGTGGGAGACAGCAGCACCAGGTCATCTGCGTACAGAAGACACTTGATTTCAGTGTTGTGTAGGGTGATACCAGGTGCCGCCGATTCTTCTAATGTTTTTGCCAATTAATTTATGTAGATGTTAAATAGTATTGGACTTATTGGGCAGCCCTGTTTCACTCCCCGTCTGTTTGCTTGTTGCCAATTTTAACCGTACACTTGTTTTTAGTGTACATTGATTTAATAAAATCATGTTTTCCCTCCAATACCACGTTCTATTAGTTTATAAAAAAGACCTTAGTGTCAAATTGAATCAAATCTACAAAACACGAGTAGATTTTGCCTTTGTTTTGGTTTACTTGTTTATCAATTAGAGCGTGGAGGGTGTAAATGTGGTCTGTTGTACGATCATTTTTTAGAAATCCAATCTGGCTTCTGCTCAGGACGTTGTGTTCGTCAAGGAAATGATGTAGTCTGCTATTTATAATACTGCAGAGAATTTTCCCCAAGTTGCTGTTAACGCAAATTCCTCTGTAATTATTTGGGTCAAATTTGTCTCCATTTTTATAGATTGGTGTGATAAATCCCTGGTTCCAAATATCAGGGAAAATACCTGCAGTGAGGATAATGTTGAAGAGTTAATAATTTCATTTAAAATACCATCAGCACCACACACCTTTTTGGGTTGGAGAGTGCTCAGTTTTTCCAATAATTCTTCTTCTGTAATTGGGGTATCCATAGGATTATGATAGTCTTTGACTGCTGTTGGGGAATAATCAGAATTGGTGGGTAACATAGGTAAGATGTTTTATATTCATCATATGTTTGTAAGTTCTCATCAATAATGTTATTTTTGTATAATACTGTGGCCGGGTTGCAGTATCTATTCTATGTCAAGACTAAGTTGCATGGGCCGCAGAGAGGGGAGAGGTCAATGTGTCATCATGTGTAAACATGTCTTTTGCTCCACTGTGTCTGTGTGCCAGTCACTCCCTACTTTTCCCATCGGGGAAAGGAGGATGGCAGTGTCTGGAATCATTCTATCCTCTCCGTGAGCTTGTCCAGGATTGGTTGTATTTAGAGTTGGTTGTATCTAAATGACAATTTGATATATGCCTGTTGATATGGAGGATTGGTTTATGGTTCTTGGGTTTGAGTAAGGAGACAAAGCTGAACGATTTATTATGTCTATGCTGTCTGACTATGTGTGTTCTTTGCTATTAAAGGATCTCAGTTGCAATGTAGGGGGGCTCTCAGAGAATTCATTGATAGACACTGAATTGCCTGAGAGTCACAGGGTTGTGATAGAGCTCATATAATTAAACATGGACTTTGATAACTAACTCTGACTTGTGTGTGGTTTGCGCTCATGATTAGGTAAATAGAGGAAATTTCCACGACACTGCTGATTCAAGGATTTGTAATTTTTCTTGTATATATTTTTGTTCTGGGCTCTATGTGATATTGCTGTAGATGTTTGCAAAGTGATTTCTCCACATATCCCCATTTTGGATAGCCAATTCCTCATGATGAGGTTTGTTTAATTTATTCCAATTCTCCCAGAAGTGGTTTGATTCTATGGATTCCTCAATTCCATCCAGCTGATTTCTAATGTGCTGTTCCTTTTTTTGTTCTTAGGGTGTTTGTATTGCTTCAGTGTTTCCCCATATTGAAGGTGTATATTTTTGCTGTCTGGTTCTCTGTGTTTTTGATTAGATATATTTATCAATGACTTTCTTAGAGTTTTGCAATCAATATCAAACCATTTTTCATTATCTGTTATTTCTGGTTTGCTCTTATGCTTCTTTAAATTAGCCAAGGAGGCTAATTTGTCAAATATAAAGTTTATGTTCCAAACAGCTAAATTTACACCTTCATTGCTGTAGGAAAATGTTAAGGCTAAAAGGTTGTCCAGGAGAGATTGTATTTTTTGGTTACTAATTGCTTTTTGGTAGATGTCTGTACTGTTTGTACTCCATCTATAGGCCTGTTTTGTGCCGTGTAATTTATTGGGCCGTGATGCTTCATGGTTGGGTTCTGCTCTTCTCAGATACACTGTGATTTTACTGTGGTCTGAGAGAGGTGTTAGTGGGCTGACTGTGAAGGCTCTGAGAGACTCTGGGTTTAGGTCGGTGAGGAAGTAGTCTACAGTGCTGCTGCTGTTTCTGTGGGGGTATTTGGGGAGGGAAAGGTTGTTGCTTCCTGGTAGGTGTTTATCCCCATGACTGTTAATAGTGTCTTGTTCTTCTGCTGTTCTAGCATTCAGGTCTCCACAGACCAGTACGTTGCCTTGGGCCTGAAAGTGACTCATTTCCCCCTCAAGAATGGAGAAACTCTCTTCATTGAAGTAGGGAGACTCTGAGGGGGGAATGTATGTGGCACAGAGGAAGACGTTTTAATCTGTCAAGATAGCCTCCTTGTTGATTTTTAACCATACAAAGAATTCTCCTGTTTTGATCTTTTCGTTTTAATGAATTAGTTCAGATTTATACCAGATTTATACGAGGGTGGGATGGTGGGCCAGGTGTACATTGGGTCGTAGGGCAGAGTCCCGGGATAGGCTGGCATTTATTCTTTGGATTTTGGCAGGGTGGAAGTCCTTCCTCTGTAGAAGAGTTGACACCATGATTCTTGACTTGGGGAAGATTGCGGAGGTCTTCTCAATCACTCCCCGTAGTGAAGTCGCCACCCTCTCCTGCTGAGCATGCAGGTCATTGCTCCCGATTATGTGGCTTGGCGACCCGAGATGGGCCTTATCAAGCAGCTCCATGGCACTCTGCGTTGTTGGGCACCACACCTTTCTCGTTTTGTGTCTAAGGAAAAGTTTCTTCTCCTGAACAAACTTCCCATTTGAGTCCATCAACAGGACGATGTCAGCCAGTGTTTCTTATTGACTGGAGGGGGCAGAGGGGGGGCTGGTGGGTGCTGGAGCTGGGGTGTGGCTGGTCTGTGCCGCTGTCAGTGGGAGGCTGTTCTGTGGGTTGGGGAGGAGGGGTGCAGCAGGCAGGGCTGGGGAAGCCTGGCTGGTTGAGCTGGGCTCCTCTGCTGTGTGAGGGCAGGTCATAGAGTGGTGATCTAGCTGCTCCTGCAGCCTGTCCCCTGTCCCCTGTTCTTTCTCTCCTGCAGGTCCTCTCTTAGTGTGGTTAGATCGTTATTACTGTTCTGCCTGTCTTTTTGGAGCTCTCTCACCTCCTTTGTTAGATCAGCCAGCTCTCTCTTGAGTCCGTCTCTCTCTTGCTGAACCTCTTTCAGCTGTGTTGAAAGGCTGCTGTCCTGCTCTGTCCGCAGCTTGGTTAGGAGCTCCTCTAAGGTGTGGTTGTCTGGTTGCTGTTTGCTCACGCTTTCCCTCAGCAGGACCACCTCCCTCTCCAGTTTGGTGAACTCATCCCTCATGGCAGCCATGGTGGTGAGGAGGGCCTGAGCCTGCTTTGCACTGAGGGCATGCACTGGGGCATGTCCTCCACTATGGTGGGAAGAGGGGTGAGGGTGGTGCTGGTGGAGTTTGTCTTGTGGGAGGGCATGTCACTGGTGGTGTCCTTATCTCCCTCTGCTCTCTCCTTAATGGTCTGAAAGTCTGTTTCAAACAGCCTAATGTTACCTTGCACCATGACAGTCCCAGTCTTGTAGAGGTTGATTGTTATCAAGGTACTGTCAGGGTCATCTGTCTCTTTGATTTTCAGCTTCCACCCATTACAGATTCCCTCTTTCTTTGTGGATGGGTAGTGAGAGCAGAATGCTGAGCGCCATGCATTTGGCTGGTCAGTGAGGAAGATGAGATTACTCACGTCACCGTTTTTGTAGTGGTCTGCAAAAAGGGTTTCTGGCCTCCCCTTTAGTAGTTTCTGTTTAAAAGCTTTCCTCGTTGTGCCATTTTTGGCCTCTTTAGGGTAGAGAATGGGTTCTGCGCTGAGGGGGAGTGGGGACATGGTGCCTGTGGGCTCTGTTACTACTGCTGCTGCGCTGTTCTGCCCCCCGTTGCCATGGCAACCGATTTGTTTATCTGCTGCTGTTGCTAGCTAGCGCTAATTTAGTTAAAAAACAGCAAAAAGAGTGACAAATCCTCACACAAAAAAAATTGAAGATATGGTTAAAGTTAGTCCGTGCTTCTTTTTGGTTTACTCACTCAGTTTGCTTGTTTGATGTAGTTGTATTAACTCCCCTTGATAGGTTTGTTCTAGCTCGTTTCCTCTGGCTAGCTTGTTGGTCTGCAGGCTAGGTCTTTGTTGTGTAGCTAGCTAGCTAGCTAGCTAGAGTCAAAACTTCTTCACTTGAGGCGCAAAATTACTTTTTTTCTATTCTGAATGAATAGAGTTGTTGTTCATCACTTCTTGTCTGGAATTCTTTTTCGATTAGAGTGTTTATCTCATTCTAAAAACAACCAAATATGAAATATATCAGGAGCTCATGTTGTGCATGACTCTCTCTCTCTCTCTCTCTTAGCTCCCTCTTTCCCTCCTTGAATTCCTCTCTGTCTCTCGTTCCTACCTCTCATGTTCTCTTTCTCCGCTCTCTCTCTTTCTTCCTTCCTGTTTTTATTTATTTATCTCTCTCTCAGACTGTATTGCCATCCTTATTTGCCATGTATTTAGCCAAAGCCAAAAGGAGTGTATGTCCACAGGCGTGGAAGGAAGCTTGTGATTGTCTTCACCCCCTCCAGGTGTCGCTGATTTTCCACAGTGTATTTATCCCTGTGTTTCCTGTCTCTCTGTGCCAGTTTGTCTTGTATGTTTTTCAAGTAACCCAGTATTTTTCCCGTTCTCCTGCTTTTTGCTATTCTCCTCATTCTAGTCCTCCCGGTTTTGACCCTTGCCTGTTTCTGGACTCTGTACCCGCCTGCCTGACCATTCTGCCTGCCTTGACCATTAGCCTGCCAACCACTCTGTACCTCCTGGACTCTGATCTGGTTTTGACCTTTTGCCTGTCCACGACCATTCTCTTGCCTACTCTGTTTGGATTAATAAACATTGTAAGACTCCAGCTATCTGCCTCCGGTGTCTGCATTTGGGTCTCGCCTTGTGTCACTATACTTATCGAAAAAACTCACTTGTTATGGCTTTGCGTCACCTGCCATCACATGGTTGGAGAGTGTTCTTCAATGGAAGATTCTCTAACATCAGATATGTACAGTGTGGTATCCCTCAAGGCAGTTGCCTCGGGCCGTTACTGTTCTCTATTTTTACAAATGATTTGCCATTTGTCATACAAGAAGCTGAAATTACTATGTATGCTGATGATTGCACACTTTACGCATCAGCACCTACAGCCAGTGAGCTCACTGAGACTCTTAGCAAGGAGTGGTAAACTGGTATTAAATACATCAAAAAATAATATATTTGGTTCAAAGCATTCTCTTGGACATAAACCACAACTGGAGTTGTGCATCAAGGGTGTGACCATTGAACAAGTTGAAGAAGCTGAACTCCTAGGAGTAACATTGGATAGTCAGTTATCGTGGTCAAGTCATATTGACAGACTTGTTGTGAAGATTGGAAGACTTGGAAGATTGGAAGACTGCTATGAAAAGATGTTCTGTGTTTTTGACACAAAGTCAACTGTATTAGTTGTTCAGGCTTTGATCTTGTCCCATCTTGACTACTGTTCGGTAATACGGTCAGGTGCAGCAAAGAAAGACCTAGCAAAGTTGCAGCTGGCTCAAAACAAAGCAGCTTGTCTTGCCCTTAACTACACACACAGAACTAACATCAACAACATGCATGGTTAAGGGTTGAGAAGAAATGGAATTCTTCCCTTCTAGTCTTTTTATAAAACATTTGTGTGTTGAAAATGCCTAACCTCTTGTATAATCTACTTGCATACACTTCAGACATACACTACCGTTCAAAAGTTTAAGGTCAGTTAGAAATTGTCTTGTTTTTTCAAGAAAATATTTTTTTTTGGTCCATTTAAAATAACATCAAATTGTTCAGAAATACAGTGTAGACCTTGTTAATGTTGTAAATTACTATTGTAACTGGAAACTGACGATTGTCTATGGAATATCTACATAGGCGTACAGAGGCCCATTATCAGCAACCATCACTCCTCTATTCCAATGGCACATTGTGTTAGCTAATCCAAGTTAATCATTTAAAAGGCTAATTGATCATTAGAAAACCCTTTTGCAATTATGTTAGCACAGCTGAAAACTGCTGTTCTGATTAAAGAAGCAGTAAAACTGGCCTTGTTATTTATATTCTTTATTTGGATTTTGATGTAATATCTTGTACTGTTCTTGTCTATAACTGCTCTGTACTTTGTCATGTATTTGTGCATTTTATGTGGACCCCAGGAAGAGTAACTACTACGTGTGCAGTAGCTAATGGGGATCCTATTAAAATAAACTCTCATGCTCAGTCTTATTCTTGTCACGGTCTTCCTCCTCTTCATCTGAAGAGGAGATGCGAGAAGGATCGGAGGACCAACATGCGGCGTGGTATGTGTTCATGATGAATATTTAATTAAAGAAAGTACTGAACACTGCATACAAAAACAATAAACAAATAATGACCGTGAAGCTATCATAAGGACTGTGCTGACACAAGCAACTAACATAGACAATCACCCACCAACAAACAGTGAAACCCAGGCTATTCTCAATCAGAGACAACTAATGACACCTGCCTCTGATTGAGAACCATACTAGGCCGAAACATAGAAATCCCAAAATCATAGAAAAACAAACATAGACTGCCCACCCCAACTCATGCCCTGACCATACTAAATAATGATAAAAACAACAGAAATAAAGGTCAGAACGTGACAATTCTCTAACTTTCTCTCTCTCACTCTCTCTCTCTCTCTCTCTCTCTGTCTCTATTTCACTCTATTTCTTTTTATCTCTTTCTTGAATAAAATGTACTCTATACAGTTAACTAAAACAGAGAAACACATGTTCAAGACGCAACCGCCATCCTAGTTTTTGACCTCCATAGTTTAACATAATCCATCTCAATTTGATGTTAATTCCAGTCTAGAAATAACAGAATTAACAAGCGTCACCATCACATCTCTGATGCTAGTGCAGATGTAAACAACAACGACCGAGCGAGCCGTCCTGCCTCCCGAGAAACAATCCCACCATGCATCTCACCTTTGCTGCTTTACCTTTAAAGGTAGGCACCGTTTGAAGTCTTATCTCCGTCACTCTGTTTCATGTCTCAGAGATGAAGGCTTTAAAGAAGCAAAGGTTGTATAATTACTGGGGTACCAAGCTGTGCCTCAAATGATGGCTGCACAGCAACAGATGGGTTCTGCATCATCGCGTCAACATTGGTGTTGCGGAGAAACACGCCCCTCTGGGAACTTTCGCTTCCCCCCTTTATTAACGCTCACACAACCAAAATTATACATCTCATTAAGGGATGATATTGGGTAAAGTCACCTATATGTACTCTGGTAGAGAGTTTCTTTCATAATCTGCATGCCAACTACAGTAGTAGATCCATGACATGCTACTTCATAGGTCACCTTGATCATCGTGTATTTGTCATTGGGATGTTTTGGGATATATATTCTCTGTTTTGGTGCTGAGGACTTATGTGTGATTCTTTGTCCTGCAAGTTTTGGTTCAGGAAAGTTGTGCGTGTATGTGTGTGTATGTGTGTGTGTGTGTGTGTGTGTGTGGGGGGGTAAATCTGGTTTAAAGTGGCTCCAGGGGGTAACGTAGGAGATGCAGTGAGCAGGCAGGGGGTCTGTGGTGTCTGTTTGTTTGTTTATGAGTTAAGCAAATTAACATCCCAACTCTTCAAAGAGCCAACGGGACTCACACACACATGCAATTAAGCGTGCAGACCCACGAAAACACACTCAAACATAAGAGGAGGAGACAGAAGGTAAATGGCCTTTATTTGCTCTGCTCTAAGAACGTGTGTCAATGGGAATAAGATTGTGTGTGTGCCAACCATTGGCTCCGGTTGCCAAAAGGCACAGCTGCTGTGGAGTGGTTAGCACTTTAATCAATTCTATTTATATGATACTGACATACTGTACCTAAGAAAACTACCTCACCATTCAGTTCTCTATCTCTCTGTCAACCTCTTTCTCTTGCTCTCTTTTTCATTGTTCACTTTTTCTATTTTTTCAGTCTCTCTCGGCCTAACCTCTCCACTCTCTCTCTGTTTCCGTCTGTTTGTTTCTCTCTCTCTCTCTCTCTCTCTGTCCCTCCTGTATCTTTGTCTGTCGTGTTGCCAACATTGTTACAGTAATGATTTGACAGGCAGCTCTATGCTTGATGGCATGAGGGTGTCAAAGACATTAAGCATCTGTTGCAATCATCAGTCAGAAAACACATTTACCCTGCAAGTGACTGAGACAAATCATTTTAATTATTTCCAAATACTCTCTAATGGCGTTTCCTCAGTGTTTGTCTGAAGCCGTTGTAGAGATAGTCAGGGGAGTTAACATGTTTGATTCTTTGCAATCAGAACATGGCATGTTGCATTTACACTGTGCTTATGATACTGTGTTATTAGCAACAATACAACGAGAAACAGACACATGAACAAATTAAATTGTAAGCTTGGCTGTACTCTAGAGTCGATTGACGCACCGGTGAGACAATCTTAGTTACATAATAAAAAATTCCCATCAAAGTCCATCAGTTTAAGCTAGAGATAAAAATGTTTTGCTTTGGATGTGTCTCAATCCACCACATCCGCCGATGTCGCATCTGGGGTGAAAGGTGACAGAGCTAGAGCCATCTTCTAACGAAAAAAGTCTGTTGCGTCAGAACAGATAGACCTGTAGACTATTATGGCCGTTCTATGGAATGGTCGACCACCACAAGTATCAAGGGACTCGTCTGAAGGTAACCTGTACCGGTTTTAAAAAATGAATGGAAATATGACGATAGTTTTGTACGTACCTAAAAAGGGGTTAAATATGTACAGTGCCAGTCAAAAGTTTGGACACATCTACTCATTCAAGTTTATTTTTAATTTTTGTACTATTTTCTACATTGCAGAATAGTAGTGAAGACATCAAAACTATGAAATAACACATGGAATCATGTAGTAACCAAAAAATATTTAAACAAATAAAAATATATTTTAGATTTTCGATTCCATATGTATGCTTTTTTTTAAAGTATGTTTTTCCAACAGTCTTGAAGGAGTTCCCACATATGCTGAGCATTTGGCTGCTTTTCTGTGTTCCAACTCATCCCAAACCATTTCAATTGGGGTGAGGTCGGGTGATTGTGGAGGCCAGATCATCTGATGCAGCGCTCCATCACTCTCCTTCTTGGTCAAATAGCCCGTACAAAGCCTGGAGGTGTGTTGGGTCATTTTCCCGTTGAAAAACAAATGATAGTCACATTAAGTGCAAACCAGATGGAATGGCGTATCGCTGCAGAATGCTGTGGTAGCCATGCTGGTTAAGTGTGCCTTGAATACTAAATTCCATTCATCTGGTGGTCCTCATGAGCGCCAGTTTCATCATAGCGCTTGATGGTTTTTGCGACTGCACTTGAAGAAACTTTCAAAGTTCTTGACATGTTCAGTACTGACTGACCTTCATGTCTTAAAGTACCGATGGACTGTTATTTCTCTTTTCTGATTCGAGCTGTTCTTGCCATAATGTGGACTTGGTATTTTACCAAATAGGGCTATGTCCTGTATACCACCCCTACCTTGTCACAACACAACTGATTGGCTCAAACGCATTAAGGAAAGAAATTCCACAAATTAGTTTTTAACAAGGCACACCTGAAGCTGGTTGAGAGAATGCCAAGAGTGTGCAAATCTGTCATCAAGGCAATGGGTTGCTACTTTGAAGATTCTCAAATATATTTTTTGGTTACTGCATAATTCCGTATGTGTTTTTTCATAGTATTGATGTCTTCACTATTCTTCTACAATGTGGAAAATAGTAAAAATAGAGAAAAACCCTTGATTGAGTGAAGTTTCCACATTTTTGACTGGAACTGTATATAGTATATATACTGTA
The DNA here is from genome assembly GCF_057628025.1 of Oncorhynchus mykiss. Lineage (NCBI taxonomy): Eukaryota > Metazoa > Chordata > Actinopteri > Salmoniformes > Salmonidae > Oncorhynchus > Oncorhynchus mykiss. The sequence continues at coordinate 60,386,514 of NC_143040.1, forward strand.
TATCATGAGCTTTCTTCTATCTCCTAGATACAGTATAGGACAGACACTTCAAAACCTTGTTTCTTATGATTTATTTTTTGACCCCTCCCAACGTCTTAGACATTTAAAAATTAAACCTTGGACTAAAATCAATCCATTGAGAAAAATCCAGAGTTTAAAATTAGAAAGGCCACTTCTGTGGTGTAATATAAATGAGTTTACATTTCTGTGCTTGCTCTCTCTTTCTCTCTGTCTCTCTGGTAATGATATACCTGTATGGTGCGACTGTAACGTAATGCCCACATTGAGCTCCTTGCTCCAAGGGTACTAGAGTGTGTGTGTGTGTGTGTGTGTGTGTGTGGCGAGGCCCCCGTAGTGCTTGGTGCCCCGAGGGGACTCAACCAGACAGACTTAGTCAAGCTGCTCCTCAACACACACACACATCAAAATCAATAAACAATCTGAAGTTCTCAGCAAATGGTTTTATTTGACATGATTTAATGAATATACATGCCAGTGGTAGAGACAGGACAGGGACTCAGTGGTTCTTTACGGTAAAAAACACTCCAATGGAGGGTAAGAAGAGAAGGTTAGAAGTATCAAAAAGAAGAAGAAACAAAAACAAGTCTAAATTCAGTATGAAACAAAGAGCCTGACCACAGCATTCTGCATAAGCATGATAAAGCCAGCTGATGAACAGTAGTGGGGCCATCGAGAGAGAGAGAGAGAGAGAGAGAGAGAGAGAGAGAGAGAGAGAGAGAGAGAGAGACTTTTTGACTTTTGGTCTTTCTTTATTGAAACATTCTCAATTCATTTAAAACTCCCCCCCCCCCCCCCACTCCTAAAATAAAAAATAAAAATATATCCTGTACTGCATCCTCTACCACATGATACAAATCACCATACACAAAAACCCTCTCCTACAACCGTATATCCAAAACATCTTCCCCAGCAATACAGACAGCCCCCCCCAACACACCATATCTCCTCAAACATCTCCACACATTTGATCATTTTATAGAACTCAAACTCAACCCTAAGGCGCGCAGAGACCATCCCATTAAACAGTAGTAAAGGGTCTGTTATCCCCCCACCTTTAACCCTGTTCCTCCTTGTTAGCCAAATAGCTAACTTTGCCTGAGCAAACAGAAAATTCAACAAAACACATTTTTCTTTCTCCTTACTTGAATACCTGTATCCCATTATAAACATCCCAACAGCAAAAACCACCCCCAACCTGTCACACAGACATTCCAACAGAGACATTAATGGCATTAACCTGGTGCACACAGAAAACACATGAATTACAGTTTCTTTCATTTGACAGAAAGGACACCCCTGCCCAATTCCCGGATCAACCCGTGCCAACCAGCTGTTAGTGGCCAGGGCTCCATGAAGAACCCTCCACTGGAGGTCCCCTGACCTCTTTGGTACTGGGGGTTTGTAGAGCGCCCTCCATCTAAAACCCACCATACTCTCCGCCCCACATACCCCCTGCCACTGATGTGCCTTCACTCCTGTTAGGCTTTTAATGCTCCTAACCTTAACACAGAGGTTGTAGAGGGCTTTACCTCCCACCCCCTCAAACTCCCCCAGGCTCGGAGTGTTAAAATCTAACAAGTCCTCCAGACCCCCTTGCCAGTCTCCAGTCTCTGCCGTCACCTGCAGTGGCGGGAACATTGGTGGCCCCTCTCCCTTTGGCCTCTCAAACACCCCCCTTACCGGCTCAGACAGTGCCTCCTGGACCTCCTCCAGGAATCTCTCCAGCAGCCTAAGAGACGTTATTCCTGTTTGTTGCGCCAAGACCTCCGGGGTTTTCCACCCCTCCTCTCCCAGCAGTCTCAGGTCACCCAGCCTTTGTAAACCCCCTGCCATCAGTTGCCTCTGCAGGGTGGCCGACTGAACCGATCTCAAAGGGATGGCTGGGTTGTGGAAGATAGGCTCCTCCCACACCCACTGCCCAGGCTCCACACCCCCTTCTCGTGTGGGCCTTAGCAGCTGCCAGGCCCTCAGCACCGCAGAGTAAAACTCTGAGAGACCTGCTGTACTCAGCCTCTCCAGCTTCATGAGGAACAGCTGCCGGTCCAACCCTAATCCGCCAGCTCTCCTCAGCAGCGCGCATGCTGGTTCCCTCCAGCCAACATCAGTGTGGTACAGCAGTCTCTGCACCGCCTTTAGTCGGAAAGCAGCCATCCTACTCTCCAGCTCCACCAGGCCCTGTCCTCCTTCGTGGACGGTCATGTACAAAACTGCTGCCTTCAGCCAGTGATGTCCCGACCAAAATAAGTCCACCAGCTTGCATTGCAGGTCTGCAAGCAGACCGGCGGGGGGGTTGAGGACAGCCAGTTTATGCCACACGGAAGATGCCACCAGGTTGTTGATTATCAGCACCCTCCCTCTATATGACACTTGGGAAAGGAGCCACCTCCACCTGTCCAGTCTTGACACCACTGCCTGTGACAGCCCCTCCCAGTTCTTGCTGACCCACCTCTCCGAGCCCAGGTACACCCCCAACACTTTAAGCCCTTCACAACCCCACTGCAAACCCCCTGGAAGCAGAGGAGGAGCCCTATCCCCCCATGCCCCACATAACAGAGCTTTGCTCTTTCCCCAGTTTACCTTAGCTGATGAAGCTCCCTCGTACACCTTCAGACTAGTCTCTAGTTCCTGCATATCTTGCCCATCCCTGACCATCACAGAAACATCATCTGCATATGCTGAGACTGCTATTCCTGTCACCACATCCATGCCTGTCCAGCACACTCCCCGCAGTCTCCTGCGTAGCAGTCCTAAAAAAGGCTCAATGGCTAGTGTGTACAGCTGCCCAGATAGAGGGCATCCTTGTCTAATGCCCCGTCTCACCCAGACTGGCCTACTGAGCCCCCCTCCCACCTTAACCATACATGACGCCCCAGCATACAACAGCTTCACACAGGTCACAAAACTCTTCCCAAACCCAAACACAGACATCACATTAAACAGATACTCATGATCCACCCTATCAAAAGCCTTCTCTTGATCTAAAGAGACCAGTCCAAAGTTCACATTAGAACCTCTCGACAAGTCCAACATGTCCCTAATCAAGAACAAGTTGTCCGTGATTGAGCGTCCCAGTACACAATATGTCTGGTCCTTGTGTATTATAGAGTCCAGATGGGACTTCAGTCTGTTAGAGAGGACCTTGGCAAAAATCTTGTAGTCCGCACAGAGTAATGCCACAGGCCTCCAGTTCTTAAGTTCACACAAGTCCCCTTTTTTGGGCAGGAGAGTCAGAGCCACCCGACGGCAGCTCATCGGCAACTCTCCTACCCCGACGCATTCACGCAACACGCAAAAGAAATCCTATCCAATTGTTCCCCAGAATTTTTTGTAAAATTCCACTGGAAGTCCATCGACCCCAGGTGCACGACCGGGGGACATCTGGGTTACTGCCTCTGCCAGTTCATGTGACAACAGAGGAATGTCCATTTCATCCCTCTGTGCCCGAGAGAGCTTGTCCTGCGAACAAGACCTGAGCACACATAGGATCACACATTTCTGCCCTATACAATTCAGTATAAAACTCCACAGTCCGCTCCCGCATCTCCCCCACCACAGAGGTCACCCGCCCATCAGACAGCCGTAGACAATGCATACCCTTGGCTTCACTGCTCTGTCTTTCCAAACCAAAGAAGAAGGAGCTGGGAGCATCCATCTCCTTGAGCATGGAGAACCTAGCTCTTACAAGTGCTCCCTTTGCTTTAACCTGGAAAAAACTGCCCAGGTCCCTACGTAATTCGGCTAAGTTAGCCTGGAGGCCTACATTGCCTTGCCCCACCATCTCTACCTCCATCTCACTAATACACCGCTCTAGTTCCCCCAATACTCTCATAGCCTCTGAGGATGAGAGAGCAGTATACTGTTGACAGAAAAGCCGAATTTGCACTTTCCCCACATCCCACCATTGACTCAGAGACTCATACTCCTCTCTTCGCTGCCCCCATCTTTCCCAAAAAGTCTGGAAACCTGAGCAAAAAGTGGCATCTTGTAAGAGCTTTACATTGAACTTCCAATAAGATGCCTGCCGGGGCCCTGGTGAAATAGACAGCCGAGCCATGGTTATGTGGTGATCCGAAAACCCCACTGGGAGAATGGTAGCACCCAGCAGCCTATAGCTCTGATTCCTGGACATGTAAAAACGATCAAGTCGAGCTGCACTCACCCTAGCCCCAAAAACCTTCACCCACGTATACTGTCTTGTGTTTGGATGTTTAGTTCTCCAAACATCCACTAGGTCAAACTGATTAAAGATATCCCTTAACACTCCCACTGACACTGAATGAGGCTCTTCCCCATTTCTGTCTTTTGTAAAATCCATTGTACAGTTCCAGTCACCTCCGATCACCAGCGTCTCCTCAGGCGCTACTTGTGAGAGTTCCTGTCTAAGACTCCCAAATAGAACCCCTCTTTCTCTCCCTGTGTTAGGCGCATACACATTTATAAAGACAAAACTCATGTTGTTAATTTCTGCTTTAACAACAAGCAACCTACCCCTACACACCTCCTTTGAGGAGCAAATTTTTACAGCCAGACCCGGTGCAAAAAGGACTGCCACCCCTGCACTAAGATTTGTCCCATGGCTCAACACACTTGCCCCTTTCCACCAGAGCCCCCAATCAACTTCATTCACCACATCACTATGCGTCTCCTGCAGAAACAACACCTGTACTTTTTTTTGTTTTACATATTCACCCAACACACTCCTCTTTCCCGCATCTCTGGCGCCATTTATATTGAGCGAGCCTACCCGAAGAGTCTCCATAAGAAGTGGGAGAAAAGCCAGCAGAGAAATAGACCAATAGCAAAGCTCAAAAAGCCCCAGTGTCAGTAAGAAATTAAACATTTAAACAGTGTCTGAAGGTAAACCTTTACGCACTGTTGTGACCCACTTCCTCAACCTAAACCGTTTCCTGGGTGAGAGGACACCATGCCCCTCATTTCTCATAGCATGTTGTACTGATCTTACAAACTTTCTAGGATCAAGAAAAAAAGCCTCAAGATTAACTTTTTTCCCCTTAGTCTCACTCAGGAACCTTGTCAGTTCTCTCAACGTGTACTTAGACCCCTCGGGTTGACTGGCTGTCAGCTCCGGGCCAATTGAAGAGGAGTCTGAAAAAAATAACTCCTCATCCTCTTCCTCAGACTCACTTTCCTCCTCTTCTCTATCTCCCACCCTGACCACCTGCCCTTTCTCTCTGGTTAGGGCCTCACCCACAGCAACAGGCAACATTTCCATGGTGCCTTTGTCCACACCCTTTTTCTTTTTCCTCTTGACACCCTCCTCCTCCCCCCTAATCTCTTACACTTCCCCACTATACTCTCCTCATCCACTAGAATAACCTGACTACACGCAGTATCATCTGCACCACCCTCCATAGCATGACTAGGGCCAGCTTCAGCTACACCACCCTCCATAGCATGACTAGGGCCAGCCTCAGCTACACCACCCTCCATAGCATGACTAGGCCCAGCATCATCTGCACCACCCTCCATAGCATGACTAGGGCCAGCCTCAGCTACACCACCCTCCATAGCATGACTCGGCCCAGCATTATCTGCACCACCCTCCATAGCATGACTCGGCCCAGCATCATCTGCACCACCCTCCATAGCATGTCTAGGCCCAGCCTCAGCTACCCCACCATCTCTAGCCTGACTAGACCCAGCCTCTGCTTCTCCACCATCTCTAGCCTGACTAGACCCAGCCTCCACTACCCTACCATCTCTAGCCTGACTAGACCCAGCCTCTGCTTCTCCACCATCTCTAGCCTGACTAGACCCAGCCTCCACTACCCTACCATCTCTAGCCTGACTAGGCCCAGCCTCATCTACACCACCATCTCTAGACTGACTAGGCCCAGCCTCTGCATCTCCTTACTCCCTGCATTTTGACCTCGATTTCCCCCACCTGCCGTTGTACCCTCACCTTGTCTATGGCCTTTATGTGGGCACGCAAAACTCTTGTGCCCCAAATCCCCACATTCAAAACACCGTAGACTATCTGTGCTGGCAAAACCGGCATAGAGCCCCTCCCCATGCCTCACTTTAAAATGCACATTTAGCTGTTGCTCATTATTGTTCAGAAACATAAAAACTTGCCTCCTGAACGAAACAACGTGCTTAACGGCATCTGCCTGAAAACCTGCTGACAGTACACGGAACCCGCTAGCAAACTTACCAAAACGACTCAGCTCTTTCCTAATTTGATCATCCGTAATAAACGGAGGCAAATTTGCCACTACAACTCTTGTTGAAGGGGTAGAGAGAGGTGAAATTGACACCAACACATCCCTTACAAATATTTCGCTAGCAATTAGCCTACTGACCAAATTAGCCCTTTTTATGAACACAACCACAGCTTTGTTCATTCTAGAAGCAGAATGTATAAACTCAGCTCCTACCTGTTCACCGACCGCGAGCAGAACCTCCTCCACCTTAACTCCGTTCTCAGGAACACACCTGAATCCATGCTGTATCGACAGCGTCTCCTCCGCGCTAGGCTGAGAAGCCATTGCGCACACTACACCTTCCAACCCCCAGGAAAGTTACTCTGTCCTCTTCCACCCTAACTTTGAAAAAAAAAAAATTATATATATATATACAAATATTTCATTAACCCTCCACCATAGAAAATAACATGTAAATAAAATAATCAAGAAAGTTAGTTAGGATAGAGCTTTCCACACCAAACACTCAAACCCCAAAAAACTCCCAGCATGCACCGAGAGAGCGAGAGAGAGAAACGAGAGAGAGAGAGAGAGAGAGAGAGAGAGAGAGAGAGAGAGAGAGAGAGAGAGAGAGAGAGAGAGATTTAAATCATCTTTATTGGGTCTGGGGGCCCACTCATACGAAACCACAGTTACACATAAATTAAAATCTCCAATTCCTCTTCCACAGTAACTAAACACAACAGCCTTTGGGAGAGAAAACCTCTCCCACCTCTCAATCATCCCGACCAACCTGGGTCACAGTAAAAACAGTTGTGCCAGAGTTTCAGACTCAGTACAGAATGGACACCCCTCCCCAATAGTAGGGTCCAGGTGTTCCACATGCATGTTGGTGGCTATAACTCCATGTATTATCCTACATTGAAGGTCAGCTGTCCTCTTATCAATAGGCAGTTTGTATAATGATCGCCAACAGCCTTTTGGAGAGGCACCTGGACCAAGCACACCCGCCCACCTCGTCGATTTTACCCCTTCCAGGGAAGAGGCATGGGACACCTTTACACATATTCTGTACATGGCCTTCTTTCCCACCTCCTTGAACTCCCCCAGCTCTGGGGTATCGAAGGAAAGCAGCATCCCCACGTCCTCCTCGAATGCCCCCATTGCAGCACTAACAATCAGTGCAGGGAACACATAATCCAGACCCTCCTTCCACCGATCAGAATTGGAAGTGTCAGTCACATACTGCAGATGAAGCGCTGGCAAGGAGTCGCAGACCTCAGCGACGATCTTCCTCAGTAGGCGAGATGATCCCTTGGGACAGTGATGGGGCAACTCAAACCACCCCCCACCTTCACCATACACGAGGCCCCAGCATACAGTAAATTCATCCAAGACAAAAAAAACATCCCCCAAACCCAAAGGCTTTCATTGTTTTAAACAAGTACTGGTGGTCCACACGATCAAAAGTCTTCTCCTGATCCAAAGAAAGTAAACCCACATTTACATCAGACAGTTTAAAATGTCTAAAACATCTCTTATCAGAAACAAGTTGTCAACAATAGAGTGATCAGGTACACAGCAGGACAGGTCCTTGTGGACCAACAATCCCAGATACTCTTTCAACCTGTTTGAGAGACATTTAGAAACAATTTTGTATTCAGCGCACAGCAAAGCAACAGGTCTCCAATTTTTTATGAGAGCCAAATCCCCCTTTTTCGGCAACAGTGAAAGCACAGCACGTTGACAGGATACAGGAAGAGAACCCTCATGAAAGGATTCACACACCACTTCATAAAAATCCTCCCCAATAGACCCCCAAAAGTGCTTATAAAACTCAGATGGTAAACCATCGATGCCAGGCATTGTCAGCAGTATACTGTTGACAAAATACTTGTATTTGGGCCTTCCCAACCTCCCACCATTGTCTCAAGGACTCAAAATTCCCATTTGTAACCCTCCATTTTTCCCAAAACAACAAACACCTTTCACAAAACATGACATCATGTAACAATTTAACATTAAAATACCAGTAAGGTGATGACCTTCGTGGACAGGACAAGTGAATATCAACAGTAACAATATGATGATCAGAGAAACCCACAGGAGTAATGGCACACTTTCCAACCCTACTACAGTATTGCTCAGATACATACAACCTGTCTAACCTTGCTGCACTGATACGACCTTCATTAATTTTTAGCCATGTGTACTGCCTAACTTTTGCATTTCTTACTCTCCACACATCAGAAAGCTCAAACTCAGTTAATAGGCCAGACAGGCAAGTAGCTGACCGCAGGTGAGGTTCTTCAGCGGTGCGATCAACAGTAAAATCCACTGTACAGTTCCAGTCACCCTCTAAAACCATACACCCCTCTTGATCACACTGTCTTAAGGTTTCATTTATTGGATCAAATATAGTAATACGCTCTATACCCTCATTAGGAGCAAAAACATTAAATAAAAAAATAAAAAAACATAACATCTACCTTGACCAATAAAACCCGACCCTTGACAATCTCTGTTGTAGATACCACAGTCACCCCTAAACCTGAGGAAAACAAGATTGTCACCCTAGCACTGAAATTAGTACCGTGACTGAGTACATGCTGCCCCTCCCACCACATACCCCAGTCAACCTCATTTTCCTCATCACTATGTGTCTCTGGTAGGAAAACTACATTTAGCCTTTTCTGTTGTATTACGTCTAATACCCAAGCCCTCTTATTCTTGTCCCTTCCCCCATTAGTATTGAGAGAACCTACCGTTAGTACCTCCATGTAGAAAAGAGAAAGGGAAATGAGAAGAAACCACAGAGAAACCAAAGAGAAAAAAAACACCCTATGAAGCATGATCATCATCATTATTTTAATCTTCTCTTAACCTGACTACGTTTCCTACCACCTTTTGCTGCTGCAACAGCAGTAATACATTTCCTCAAGGGAAACCGCTTCTTCTCACTCAGCTGGTTTAACCCCACCGTCTTCTGTAACATCACAGCTGACCTCACAAACTTATCAACATCAAAATAATCTGCCAATTTGACAGATTTCCCAAAGGTCTGATCCAGAAACTCATTTACCTCCTCGAGATCGTAAATTGAGTCGTCACCAGCTGCTATCATATCAAAAGAGATATCCATATCCTTCTCCCGATCCTCTGCTGAGACCACAGACAACTGACGTGATACCTCCTAGCCGTTGAGTTAGCAGCGGCCGCTATAAACGTGGGCTAGGAGAGGACAGACAGAGTATCCCGTCTACCACACAACGACGACACTACAACGTTTCCCGTTCATCACCAGAGACACTCTTCAAAGGACAAAGGACTCTGTTGGGCAAAACTGCCTTCCATCTACCACCAACCTATTGAAGCGCAGCTCAGAGTAAATATTTATTGCATTTTTTCTTTTTCCAAATGGGCGGTAATTTAGAATGCATAAGATTCAGTATTTACGATAGAGTAGCTACTTACGGCCCGATAGAGACATCGCTTCTCCCTTTGTTCTTCAGTCTTCCCACTCTTTCACTCAAACCCTTTTCTTTGTGTAACCAGCTGTCATGTCTGTTCCGCCCGCTAGGGACGTTCTTCCTTTATGACGTAATTTGTAATCAAGGTATGATTAATTCTGTGTACATGTAATTCTGTGTGATTAGTTAGGTATTTAGTAAATAAATAATTAAACCCAATTTTGTATTGCTGATTCAACTTGTTAGCCAGGATTCGTGAAGATAACCAAGAATTTACAACTTTCAGATGAGACTGAAATAAGGTGACGATTAATATTGACTGCTATTGATGTAAAATATTACTAGGTCTTTAAGAGTTTATTCGGAAGATAACAGCTCTATAAATATTATTTAGTGGTTCCCCGACTTTCTAGTTAATTACATTTACATGATTAGCTCAATCAGGTAATATTAATTTCAGAGAAAGGATTTTATAGAATAGCATGTCATATCTCTTAATCCGGCATAGCCAAAGACACGATATTCTGTTTCAGTAATTCCTCATATACATACACACACTCACTCATGCACACACAAACACACACAAACGCGCGCACACACACACACACACACACACACACACACACACACACACACACACACACACACACACACACACACACACACACACACACACACACACACACACACACACACACACACAGATAAAGAAAGAAAGCAGGGATAGAAAAAGAGGGGTCCACTCTGGCTTTGACCTGACAAAGGCACAGCAAATCTTTCTAAACCATGACCTCTAATTAGTACTGCTGGCAAAGTGGCCCTTCACACAGTATTTCAGCTACACACAACCTACAACTCTACTACAGCATAGCCTTTGGTCTCTCTCTCTGTGTTTGTGTGTCAGGCTAGGCCAGGCAGTAAGGCTGCCCTGCTGAGAGACCACAGTCCTGGGTACAGGCCCTGGGGTGAAAGGGTTCAGTCCTGATTCTCTAGTTCTCTGCCCTGGGGCTACTGTCACTTCACATCTCCCTCCCTCTCCTCCTCTCCCTGGTAACACTTTATTTGGATCGTCCATCTGTAGATGTTCTACAGACTATCAGTAACATTTCAACTAACTATTTACTAACTCTAGCCCTAACCCTAACCTTAACCATAGCAAGTAGTTGCTTATCAACAGAGGGTCGACAGATAGTTTGTTGATAGTTTGACCATCTGTAGAGCATCTATCTAAATAAAGTGTGATCTTCTCTCCCTCTCTTGCTCTGTCTCTCTCAATCAGAAGAGGAGTGTAGGATGACAGGGAAAGAGGAAACCAAAAAAGATAGAGAAAAAGGGGGGAGATGAGAGGAGAGAAAAAGAGAGGAGAATAAATATTATGGAACAGATTCATTCAGGTAGCCTAGTGGTTCGAGCGTTGGGCCAGTAACTGAAAGGTTGCTGGATCAAATCCCTGAGCTGACAAGGTTGTTCTTCCCCTGAACAAGGCAGTTAACCCACTGTTTCTAGGCTGTCATTGTCATTAAGAATTTGTTCTTAACTGACTTGCCCAATTAAAATAAAGGTTAAATATATATATATATATATATTTAAATGTGAGTATAATTAATACCTTTCTATACACAATTATTAATTCACAGTAATAGTGAAGTTATTTAAGAAAATTGAATATGTCACAAATATTATTATTATTATTATTTTATTTTATTTTAATTTTTTACTTTTATTTAACTAGGCAAGTCATTAAGAACACATTTTTATTTTCAATGCTAGCCTAGGAACGGCATTTATCTTGGCCAAGTCGCAGTTTTAAATGAGAAATTTTTCTCAACTAGCCTACCTGGTTAAATAAAGGATAAATAAATAAACAGTGGGTTATGTATGTTTTATGCATGCTACTGTGTCAGTATCACAACTTTATAGTATTTGTATAGTATCTGTATAGTATTTGTATAGTATCTGTATATTATCTGTATAGTATTTGTATAGTATCTGTATAGTATCTGTATAGTATTTGTATAGTATCTGTATAGTATCTGTATAGTATTTGTTTAGTATCTGTATAGGATCTGTATAGTATCTGTGTAGTATTTGTATAGGATCTGTATAGTATTTGTATAGTATTTGTATAGTATCTGTATAGTATTTGTATAGTATCTGTATAGTATCTCTATTGTATCTGTATAGTGTTTGTATAGTATCTGTATAGTGTTTGTATAGTATATGTATAGTATCTGTATAGTATTTAGCCCCACCTCTTTTGTTAAGACAATCATCAAAAGAAATCACACATGACATTGAGGGAAAGAATATCCTACAAGGCATTGCATCCCCCTCCACCCAAATTGTCCCTTTTATAATCTCACCCTCCCCTCTCCTCTAATTAAGTAGGAAACTGTAAAAGCGGTGAGAGAGGATTGTGTATCGGGCATTAAACACTTCCCTTGTCACCTCATGCACCTTTGTGTGTGTGAGAGAGACTGTGTGAGCAATACACTTCCCTTGTCGCTTTCTAACATGCAGGGAATAGCCAACACAACGAGGTTGAGAAGGGCAAAGCCCAGGTCTGCCAGGGGGGGTGCAAGACTAACCCTAGTGGGTAGAGCGGGGGCTGTGAGTTGTTGGGTATTTTGTGGGGGGAAGGGTGTGGGGGAAAATAATTTGAGGTAGGGGGTGGGGGGTTATGGGGATGAGAGGGGTGGTGAGGGGTTGAGGGGGTTGTTGGGTGAAAGGGGATAGGATAGGGTGAGGAGGAAGTGGGATGCCAGGGTACTTGAGCTTGTCTGAAGGCATCAGACACGGACTGCTGTAATTGTTGTTGATGGCAGTACACATATGCACCAGGGCGCACAAGCATGTAGAAGTGAAAGTTCCGCAGATCTCTGCCTTAACACATCTCTGTCAGCTCTGACTCCAGGTAATTAGTGTGTGTGTGTGTGTGTGTGTGTGTGTGTGCGTGTGTGTGTGTGTGTGTGTGTGTGTGTGTGTGTGTGTGTGTGTGTGTGTGTGTGCGCGTGTGTGTGTGTGTGTCTTTTCAGTACAGATAGAAGTAGAGAGATAGAGAGGGTGAATTTGCATTTATAC